>NC_137063.1:35671798-35784298 GCF_032717465.1 Coenobita brevimanus
CAATGCTTACACTCACACTGGGTGTGCGTGAGTTGGCTGAGCGCCGTGACGGCAGGAGGACGTTGAGGAGGTAGGTGGGGTGGTGCAGTGAGTGAAGCATCATGACCACTGTGGAGGCACAGTCATACCTGCGGCCACGGAAGGTGTGGTACTGCACGCTGGAACAGTACACCGGAGGTTCCTGGTACCCCTGGGCCAAGAGTGTGGTGTTGTGTGGTGCACCATTATTCCCGTGACCCAGTCGGGCAACCACCATCAGTGTGCTACTCTGACCGGACCAGTATCCTGGCAGTTGTACCTTTGTTAGTCAACTTAATACTAGACAGAAGCACAGTGCATTCTTAAATTCATCTCATTTTAGACTTTGTCACATTCATTTTGTAACATAGTAAAGTATGAGAACAAATAAAGCACTGAAAAGTAGACTGTATTTTTAATCCATAAATTAGTACAGCACATAAATACTGTATAAATATACCACATCACTATGGGAAACCCTATCATCTACTAACGAATCAGTAGAACACAATAAAAGCAAAATGGAAGGTACAAAAACAGCAGCACTAACAACACAGTACCCACTGAATCATCATTGTCATCATCCGGACCTCCTTTCACACCGTACGGCAGGGTGAGGTGTGGTAATGTCCAGACAGCCCAAATTTGTCTAATCCAATGGGCCACACTTCCATTCACTCACCATTCAAGCCCCCGGGATCCTGGCTCTTTCGGATAATCCAAAAACATTCACCACGATCTGTAGCTTCACATAAACGTATCCGATTGAGTCAATCCAGACGTTGCCACGTTAAAAAGGGGTGCCAAATCCCTAATCATGCACCTCTCACAAAATTCATCCAGCCAGCTCAATCTCTTGTCAGTTCCTTAGCCTCACTGACTTCCAACCCTTGCTTCCTCATACTCATCCACCATATCTCTCCACCTCCTCCTTAGCCTACCTCGCCTCCTCCCTCCTTCAAATTCACTCAGATATACCTTTTTCACCACTCTATTGTTATCCACTCTCGCAACATGACCATGCCAGCACAGTACACTCTCTTCGATTCTGGTGTCCACCAACTTCCTCACTCCGCATCTTTCATGAATCAAATTATTTTGCATCTTATCCACCCGCTGTACTCTACATACATTCCTCAGCAGTCCCATCTCCACTGCTCCTACTCTTGACTTTTCATTTTCATACCACACCAAAGTCTCACATATGTTAAAGTTGGCACTAACACTCCTCCATGTAACCCTCGTGCAGCTGCAGCACTCAAGCCTCTGTTTCTTATCAAGGCCTTCGTTGCACCAGCTACTCTTCCTCCTTGTGTTACTCTACTTTCAACTTCTTTTACACATTTTCCCTTCTTTTCTATAACTGTACCCAGGTATTTGAACTCTCTCACCAATTCCAGTCTCCCTGCTTTCACTGTAACATCACACTAGGAGTCATCTTGTCTGTCAATAACCATCACTTTACCCTTTTCTATATTTACGCTCAAGGCACGACGCTCACACACATCAGCAAAACTCTGCACTAGCCTACCAAGTTCTTGTTCAGTACTTGCAACCAGCACTGCATCATCAGCATACAACAAATTTGAGATATTCCATCCATCACCATTCATTACCAATGTCATCCCTCTCTCCATTACTTATGTTTTTACTTCTCTCATCACCCCATCCATATATATATATATATATATATTGAACAACCATGGAGACATCACACAACCCTGTCGCACGCTCACACCGATCGTGAATCATTCACTTAGATGCCCATTAACCTTTACACATGCATCACTTCCACCATAAAAACTCTTGACAGCACCTAGCAGCTTACCATCTACACCGTACATGTGCAAAACTTTCCATAATCATTCTCTGTCCACTTTGCCATATACTTTTTCCGGATCCATGAATGCCATAAACACCTTATGGTCCTTCTCACATGCCTTCTCCACTATCTATCTCACTGCAAATATTTGATCCACACATCCTCTGTCACTCCTAAAACCATCCTGTTCATCACTCACTAGGACTTCTGATATCACTCTTACTTTGTCTGTAATAATTCTTCCATATACAGTAGGTTCGCACAGTGCGTGATTCGTATTGTGCGTGAGTGACCAAAAATCACGACCAAAAACCCTTGAATGCGCGAGTTTACCGCACAGAACGCGAGGCAGAGGCAAGGAGTGGCTCAAAAATGCTATTTTCTATTTGTGCGCGACCACCCCTCACACAGGCTGTCACGTGTCATCATGTTGATGCACAGAAATTCCCGGGCATTCTACTGCGCAGCTTGGGGTACAAGGGAGCGGGCACGCCATAGCAGTCCTGGCTCGTGCACTGTGCGGATCCGCTCTCTACAGCTAACCTGTCGTGTTCAACGTGTGGTGTTTTTTGTGCTGCTCCATCCTTGCCTGTACTTCGCCGCACCATGGCTCCAACCCCAAGAGTTAAGAAACTTCTGACGCACGCCAGGCAGAGTCAAGTTGAGCAGCCTAGCGTGATGGAAGGCAGGACTGAGCTGTGTATGTCAAACATTAGCAAGATCCTTGCTGCCGTGGATAAGCTCAAGGAAGAGGTAATGGAACAGGAAGTGAGCAACCTAAGAACGGAGGAACTTCTGGTTAGTATCGACAAACTCTTCCGTTTCTACACAGACAGGCACAGGGAAGAAATAAACAGGAGAAGGCAGACGCTCATAACAAGTTACACACAGCGGGCTCAAGTTGGTGAAATTGCGGAACCAGTGACATCGTCTGCTCCTGTTCCAGTTGAGGATGAAGAGGATGCAATGTCAGAAGTGTCAGCATTGGACTTTGAAGCGTTTATGGCCGAAGTGAGTGACTTTGATGCTCCTGGGGAAGGTGCTCAAGAGGAGTCTGTGGAGGGAAGTGTTGGTGCGGTGAGAGGTGCGGAGGGGAGTGTGGCGCTCTAAGTGTTGCCGCGCCTCGGAACCCCTGTTATTTAAGGTCATCAGGCCTGTTGTCTACTGTTGTTAAGGTGACTACCCATATTTTTGTTACTGTAGCTATAGCTTTAGTACAATGTCTGAAAACTATGACCTTTATTTTGTCTCTAAGGGACAAAAAATGTCCAAGTATGAGGGGGTACCGCCCATATGTAATTATTCCCATAAGATTATGTATTCCCAGTGCGTGGGGTCATGGACCGCCCAATCTCTCGCGCACTGTGCGAGCCTACTGTATCTTCCTACCACATTCAATAAACTTATGCCACAATAATTCTTGCACTCACTTCGCTGTTATGGAGTACCAGGAGAAAATGATAATCGGAAGCAACTAAAGGATATGTGTCGGTTTTTATGGAGTACTAGGAGAAAATGATAATGGGAAGCAACTGAAGGATATGTGTCAGGAAAGGAGGTTGTGCATTTGTAACTCATATTTCAAACACAAATATGCACATAAATATACATGGTACAGAGGGAACAGAGATTGTGTTGAAAGAAGCCTGATTGATTACGTGTGCATAGAGAGGTCGATGATGGGAATGGTTGCTGATACGAGGGCCGTGAGAGGACGATGTGGAGGTCTGTCAGATTATATGATTGAGGTATGCAAGATTAAGCTGAGTGGAGTGAGGTGGATCAGGAGAGAGAGAAGCAGTCTGGGAGAAAAACTGAAAGTTGATGGCAAATGATTACAGGACCAAAGTAGAGGAGGAGTTAGAATCAGTGAACTAGAATGAAATGGATCTGGACAGCCTGTGGAAAGCATATAGGGACTGCTTAGTTAGGAATGCAAAAGGGGCGTGTTGGGTGGCAAAAATAACAACAAAGAAGAAAGGTACGACATGGTGGGATGAGGAGGTTAAGAGAACAGTGGAGGAGAAGAGGAAGAAGTGGCTAAAGTGGTTCCAGGACAGGGGTTTAGTTGAAATAAGAACTGAATACTGTATATTGAGAGCAAGAAGCATGTAAAGAGACTAGTGAAGAGGAAAAAGGAGGTAAATGAGGATCTAGGAAGAAAAATGAATGCAAACTACTCTGAAAATAGGAAGTTATTTGGGAAAGAGGTGTGGAAATGTAGAAGTGAAAGAGGAAAGAAATGTGATGGTGTGAAGGATGTAGGTGGTAGATTATTAACTTACGAGGATGAAGTAAAGACCAGATGGAAAGAATAATCTGAAAGCCTGATGAATTGGACCAGAGAAAGCAGAGCAGCTGTAAACATGATTGGTTTTGGGGGTGTGCAAAGAAGGAACGCAGTGCCAGGAGAAGTGACACTCGCACAGCTGAAGAGTGCTGTGAAGCAGCTGAAAAATGGGAAAGCAGCTGGGGTTGATGAGGTGTATGCAGAGATGCTTAAGTGTTGTGGAGAGAGTGGAATGAAGTGCTTGTTGGAGATATGTAAGAAGGCATGAATGAGAGAAATTGTGCCAGCAGAGTGGAAAAAGGCTGTGACTGTACCCCCATACCTAGTGAAATGGGACATAAAATAATTCATTGCTGTTATGACTGAAGCATTTAAAATTCTCTGATTCAACCCACAGGTATTCTTTTATACTACAGTATATGCCACATCTGATTATGCTGCTGTACTCTCACAACACAGGTGCAACCTTTTTCATAAGCATCTCCATACATTCACTTCTTGTTTCAAGAGGAAACATTGTAAAAGATATATCTATAATCAGAAAAACTTAATTCTGTTGGGTGGCAGAGGTAACTCAAATCTAGATTTGAAAAACTTAATTCTGTTGGGTGATGGATCTAAACCCAGTCTAGCCAAAAGTGCTACCAGCATACCAGTGTTGTGAAGGAGGTTGAGGTGCAGCACCCCAAACAGACTCCACTGCCACCGGGAATAGCTCCTCCCGGCTTCATCACTACCAGCTGGCACCTGCACCATATAACAGAATCATATAGCCTATTGTAGTGTGCAAAAACTGATAATTCACACATGGCTTAATGTAGTGTGAAGTCTAAGTCAACAACTCCTCTGGACTGTTTCAATGTAAAAACCAACTGACTATGCAAGTCAGTAATTAAGCTGGAATCTCATTTCATTAGTCCAACACTCCAGAACTGTAAAGAAACTACTCACTGCCCTGTGCACATACAACACAGGTAGTCCTATGGCTTGGATATGTGCAGACAACATGTTTAAGTGTGCTACAAAAACTAAGTCCTACATACAATAAAAAGTATCGTCATTTCTGACTTTACAAGTTCACATGGAATTAAAAGTTTTTATGTGAAAACATATGTTAAATCTCAGCAAAATGCCTGTAGCAACAACAAATAATGTGTAAAATGCAGAATTACAATGGTTGTGAGCCAGAAAGTCTTTAAAGCCCAAGACACTATATGTTCATCTTCCTTTCCTTTTCCAAAAGAATCTGATATCACACCTGGAATGCATAATGGGTGGTGTCCGGGTGTGGCGCTGGGCGTGGGTGCTGCAGCTTGGTGGCATCAAGGGCATTGAGGCACCTGTGGGGTCCATTAGGGAAGTACCACCCATGCTTGGCTGAGTCTACACATCTGGTTCCCTGCACTGTGATTTGGTTCCACACTGATGGAGCTGGGACAAATAATGGTGCGTCTAAATACAGTAGAGGATATAGTATAATATTCCCTTCACTATGAGAGGTTTCCCGAGCTGAATAAAATCTAGAATGAGCTAATAAGAATAAAAATAAATGTCATCATGGTATCCAAAAGATTAATACAGACTGCTTCTAATCCAGTGGATCCAAAGCTGATTCAGTATGTGGCTCCCTTGACAAAATACTATAACATATGTGGCCAACGTTCACATTTTTCTTTGAAAAAACAAACAAAGTACCATCTCCCAAAGTAAGTCAGATATGAATTCTTAACGACTCAAGTAATTAAAAACAGAGATAAGAAACATGCAAGTAAAACGACACTTAAAAACACTAAAACTCAGTGGTATGGATGTAACTGCATTTTTTTCTGCCATGTGGGATATCAGCTAGTGGGTCATAACAAGAGCAGAGGAGAGGTCATCTTCCATGTGGAACCAATTGCGGTACACTGCCGCAATTTGATGATAAAGAACATGAAAAACTCCCCTCCGTAGCAACAGATAGAATGGAATCCTAGAAACAACCAATTTCATGAGAATAGAACAGTATCCTACTTTCATCCAAAACTCTGTCACGCTCCTCTCTCCTAATGTGTCTTTGGCAGATGAATCATTTCAAAGTTCCAGGAATTAATCATGCATTGTTTTCTGATCTGCTCTGCATGATGTGGCTGATGGAAAAAGGATTCCTCACTACTGTTGCCTCAGGAAACAGATACTTAAATTCTATTTCCAGTGATTTCTGATACTTGGGATTTACCCATGGCTTTAACGAGAAATTCACCATGGCCCCCTACGGGTTCATGGACCCTATTTTGCAGTCCACTATTTTAACCTCTTGTCTCCCAAGGTGAATAAACGATAACCGGTACAACTTTACCAAGGGGCATAGCTATCAATTGGAGATGGTTTCCAACACTTTCATTCCAAGAGGTCTCTCACAGGATAAATAAAACAATTAGACACAACCATTAAATAGACTACAAATGAGGTAATCCTACCAAAGGGTTTGAGTCCCTTTGCTATAAAATATCAAATACAGTAACAGGAATCCTGTACAAAATTTGTATTAAAGAACTGTACTTGTAATTAGTAATACTGTACTTCTTTAAGCTATGTTTGTCACTGATATTCTAGAAAAGCATACCTGATATACTCCCTGTATATTAAGCCTTAACTATACCAAAGGCATATACATTCAAGAACTTATTACAGTGATTCCAGCCAACTGACTATCTCTTGATGATATGTCACCTGGCATTAATAATGTCAAGTGGAGAAAAAAAATGAATATACTGTACTGTAATAGTCATTACAATGCCTAAGAATATATTGTGGATGTTATTTTTGGCTTAATGCTTCATATGGATATGGTGACAGTTATGAAACCAGCCATCCAAGTGACCATGGATGACCAGTGCAAACTTAAGCAAGAGATACTCCCTTTCAACTCGTGGACTGCGGGCCACAGCTCAGGCCAGGCAGCATCGCGTAGCAAGCCACAGCTCAGGCTGTGCTGACTGTGCATCATCGTAAACAACTCGACCCCTACGCAAGCTTAACCCTTACACCGCGGGCTTGTTTAGCTTTGACTTGTGGCTCCAGCGGGCATATTTGGCCTCCGACAGACTCTCTAAAAATATTCGCCAAAAATCAGTTATTAATCCTAGAATATTAAAATCATATATACTTCTGGCACATACCTTCAGCTTTCTCCTTGGGTGTTTGTTGAGCTTTCATTGAGTACCGTAGGACTTGTGGAGACCTCTGAAGTTGGGTAACGGAGTCTCCACTTTACACTTCCCGACAACACGTAATATGATTACCACAGCCTGATATTATCACTAGAAACACTAATCTATGATTCTCAAATAGTTTGGAATCCATACTCCCCAAAAAAAACACTGTGAAAGCAATGAAAATTACGAGGGCGTATGACCAACCCACTTCCGATCGTTCGCCGCTAGTGTCGTCTATTATTCATAAAAACGCTCACAGTTTATGTTTCTGTTACTATATAACACTTATATATAACTACAGTCTTTATCCATAAGTTTCCTTCAGTAATAGTAGTTTATTGTCACTGTAGGGATTCAATTTCTTTCAGTAAAATACGTAGCATTCACTTTCTCGTCCTGTATACTAGCACTGAGAGTGAATGTCACTTTCACCTTCACTCTCATAACTCATAGTATTCATACATGCTTGAGTGAAACTTTCACTTTCATTACTCCTAGTATATATACTCGTATTCTTATAATACCACTCATTTACATTTCTATTTACGTTCTCTATTTTATTTACATTATTTACATTTCTATTTTATTTACACTGTGTTATGCATTGTCACTTAAAGTACCTTATAAAACTATTTTCCACTGTTCACTTATATTTACATTCATTGCTTTCTTGCTGTTTACACATTATTTACACTTTATTTACAATTCCACTTGCACTGTTTTACTCAATAAAAAGATCACAGTCACTCTCCATCAATTGTCTGCCCTGTACCTCTTTCCACACGAGGTTTAGTAAGCGGTAAAGGTCACAGGGCCCTTTGCATGGGGCTATAAAGCGGCAGAAGTTAGCAGGAGCAAATCAGAAATACTCCCACTTTCAAAGACGACAGTGAACTGATAGTGGTGGCCTCCTGCCGCCTGGCTAGGGTAGGTGCAATACTACCAACTTCAGCCCTATGAGACTTGCTAATATATAGCAATGAAATGATTGGCAGGAAACAAAGACAATACATAATAAATTAGGTAGTTCCAGGTGAATGTAAATATCATTTAGGCTTCTCCCTTCCCTCCTTATATGTATATTTATTACGAAAATAGATTATACAGCATATTTCAAGGGGAAAAAAACAGCGAAAATTAGCGAACAAGTGCACGTGAGGTGCTGTCAGGTGATAATTAGCCAATTCCAGGTGTATGGCACTATCACTTACCTTATTTCTTTTTTGTATATATTATTTGGTATAAGAATAGGGCATAGGGCTTATTTCAATGGATGAAATCAGTGGAAAATTCCAGGGAAGATTTACTTAGCGTAGAATACAGTGTGGTGGCCTGCAATAATTAGGTAGTTCCAGGTGAATGCAAATATCACTTAGGCTTCTCCCTTCCTTTCTTATATATATTTTTATTAAGAAAATAGATTATACGGCATATTTCAAGGGGAAATAAGCAATGAAAATTAGTGAACGAGTGCACGTGAGGTGTTGTCAGGTGATAATTAGCCAATTCTAGGTGTATGGCACTCTCACTTACCTTATTTCTTTCTTGTATATATTATTTGGTATAAGAATAGGGCATAGGGCTTATTTCAATGGATGAAATCAGTGAAAAATTCCAGGGAAGATTTACTTAGCGTAGCACGGCCGGGCAGGCGAGAGGATAGGGTACCGTATTTCGCGGCATATAAGACGCACTTCTTTGTCTCAAAGTTACCTTAAAATATCCCCATGCGTCCTGCACGTTAGACTAAGGCAGGTTAGTTAGGCTTCACTGAGAAGAAACTCTTATAAAGATGATCATCTCAATGCTTAGCAACCACAGGTGTCTTCTACAGTATGCAGACTTGATTTTATTCTTAAAAATAATATACACTAGTGTGTATATGCAGCAGATTTCAGAAACACCCGAGATCAGAAACACATAAAACTTTCGCGGGTTTGTTTACAGCTCAACTGGCTAACATCGTGAAGATATTTAGCGGTTTAGCAATTTAACAGTTTAGCATCCGCACTATTCCAGCAAGCTAACGTACATGATCACTGGTGAACTGTCTGCTAACCTTCTGAAAGGCAATCATGACCACTTTGCTTGCCATCCATTAACTAACTAGCAAAGCAATCATGCTGGAGAGATGCTGGCTAGTGAAACTGCCAAGTCACCAAAACATACTTTCGTCACGTATGGAAATTCAGTAACCCTAATTAGGTCAGTTACTTTTGTGACATTTTGTGAGTGTATATATGCAGCAGATATTAAAACATGCAAGTTCAAAAACACAAAGCATTCACGGGATTGTTTTCAGCTCAACTGGCCAATACCGTCAAGGGGTTTAGCGGTTTAGCAACTTAGCAGTTTAGTGTCTAGCGTACACCCTACTCTAGCAAGCTAACAAAGTTGCAGCTTCACTTTTTCAGCCAAGTGAAGTACTTTAGCAATATCTATGCAACTCAGGGCACACCCAATTACAGTATTTTGTTATGAAAATAGGATAAAATTCACTGAGTAGCATAACTGATGCAATATCTGAAATAGCAGTGCCTGACGGGCATTCATATCAGCGTCCGCCATTTCTGCTGTATTCTTAGCAGACGAAGCGATCAGAATGATTGACAACGTTCACTCTCTGCATCTCTGCTGCCTAAGCAAAGCTCTCATGATCGGCAATGGGGATCATTTAGGCCGTAACGTCCAAATTTGTTAGGTTAGGTTGTAAAATCGTTTGCCATTTTGGACGTTACGGCCGAAACGACCAGAATCCTAAGGTGTAGGTGAGAGTTTGGTGTGGGTGTAGTTAAGGAAGTAGAAGTGGGAAGAGTCAGGCTAGGGAACTGATAATCCGCTTATTATAATCCCTTCAGCCCAGCAATGTATTTTATAGTGTAGTTTATTCATGCTCGCCATATGATTTTATTCAGTTCAGGAAACATGTACTGAGGAGGTTAATGTGGGCTGTATCAAATGCCCCAAGTCTGAATATCGCCTGTGCTCAGTTAAAACGATTGCCAAGTTAAAATCGTATGAAGTGTGGTATAAGCAATTCAATGGATGGTACTGAGGACCATTTACTGTATGAAAGTGACAGTGAAACAGTGATGATGACCGTGGTGATGACTTCCAGTGATGCTTCAGGACTTGGGGAAAGTAGTGATGAATTCTCAGGATTTGAAGACGAGTGAAATTTTCACCATGTCAGTAATATGAAGTGAATATAGGTTTTAGGTGATCATGACAGATGCAACCATGGAAAATTTAGGATCAATGGTGCTGTACACCTTTAGTCTTGCACTGACGATGTTTGGATGAATAAATTGTTTGAGATGTTTCATGTCCTTAAGTGATGATATTTATATTGAACAACCAAATACATTTTGATGTTTTTGGCATATAATAAAGCCACTGGGTACTCCAAAACGGACTGATGTAAATGTTTCAGAGGTGAGCGAATGTTGCATGGGGTGTGTACGTGTGCGTGTGTGTGTGTGTACCATAGCGACTAGGAGGCAGCAGTGTTAAGACCAAAAATGGATGTTTTCACAGTACTCGAATGTTTTGAGATGGATGTCTGTTTTTAGCAAATTCTGGTAAGAGAAATATGCATTTTTAATCGTTGATGCTGGAAGGAAAACAGCTGACAGTAAGGGAGTGATACTGGGAGAAGAGGGTTGAGCCAGTTGTCTAGCGCTTGGGATGCAGCAGTGTTGCTAAGAGATAGTTTCACCATTCTCGACATGTTTTGAGATGAATGTCTGTTTTTAGTAAATTGTGATCAGTGAAGAACGTATTTTTAACTGTTGATGCTGCAAGGGAAACATCGCTGACAGTGAGGAAGTGATACTGAGAGGAAGGGGTAGAGACTGCTGTCTAGCGACTGGGAGGCAGCAGTGTTACTAAGGTGTAGCAATGGATGTTTTCACCATAGTATGTTTTGAAATGAATGTTTATAGTAAATTATGATCAGTGAAGCATACATTTTTAATTGTTGATGCTGCAAGGCAAACATAGCTGACAGTGAAGGAGTGATACTGAGAGAAGAGAGTAAAAACAGCTGTCTATCCTGTTCCCAAGCAGCCTTGCTAAATTGAACTTTGGTTGTAAAACATTGTAATTTGTGTATTTACAAGTGCTATCTTTTTATATTATTTGTGGAGGTAATTACAGGTTAGTTAGAGTGCATGATTAATGATGGTAGTCGTCTGATATTGTGCTTGAGTCAAGGCAATGTGAGGAAATTCCGTAACAAGTGTGGAATATGACGGGGTTCTTTTAGGATAAATGAACTGATGTGAACATTCATTGTATTTTATGTTTTCGTCAGTGAATGAAAGAATAGAGTTTATTGACATCATTTGTGGTTTTAAATTCATAGAATATTAAAAACAGTGTTTATATCAGTTTACTGATACATATTTATCAGCAAAGTTGAGATGGCCTCGTGGTTTGAAGTCACGTTTTGTTAAGACGGGGTTTTGTTTTCTCTTTTCCTGTATCATTCTTTGTACATAAAAGAAGAAACTAAAGGATGATGAGCAGTACTGAATAGATTCTGAAAGGTGAGTGTTGTATCTAAGTGATAGTGGCTCATATCAGTCACGTTTTGTCAAGAAGGGGCATTGTTTTCTTTTCCTGTACCATTCTTTGTATATAAAAAAAGAAACCAAAGGCTGATGATCAGTAATGAATAGATTCTGAAAGGTGAGTGTGTATCTGTGTGGTAATGGCTCTTATCAAGAAACCTTACTGCAGTCTTGGTTGGGGCAAACTTTTTTTTTCACAGAACTGCCCTGCCAGAATTAGGGTGCGTCTTTCACAATGCTGCGTCTTACATGCCGTGAAATACGGTAATGGAGGGGAGGTAGGGAAGGGAGTCAAGAACGGGGAGAAATGGCTAAATTGTCAACACTGGATGGGAGTACAGATGAGATTAGGAGTGCTGACTAGTGTTGGACATTAGCAGTACTGATAGATGATACAAGCCACCACTTCAAAGCCCGGGCGAATTCAAAATAACACAGAATCACAAAAGTGTCGCCCCGCGGTATGATCCCTTGCTCCCAAGCATCACGAAAGTGACGCCCCGCGGTTAAGGGGTTAATCATGGCGCTACGCAAAGATGGAGAGAGAGAGATTATTTTTCTTTTCACCAGTTGACGCCCTGGACGTTTATCTTCAAGTTTATAATAACCAAAAACAAAAACAAAAAAAAATTGATCTTTTTTTTTCATTTTTTCACTATTCCCACACATAAACTTACGCATGGCCCTACACAAAGATGGAGAGAGAGAGAGAGAGAGATTTTTTTCTTTTCACCAGATGATGCCCTGGATGTTTATCTTCAAGTTTATAATAAACAAAAACTAAAAAAAAAATTTCCTTCGTTTTTTGCGCACCATGGGGTGGGATAAAAAAAAGGTAATTGCACAATCCAAGGGTTAAAATGCATACATAGCACAGTGTGTATGCACACTGTATGTCATGTATATAAATGCCATATTACTTAAACCTGAGAGAGAGAGAGAGAGAGAGAGTCTTTTCTTAATTAATTAATGCCCACCAACAACAAAAGGAGGTCTTCGCAATACAAAGAAAACTGTGCAGTACCCTCAATTGTGTCATTTCCTACTGGCTGCAGGATTTCTATCTACTACCACAGTATGATACTGTACTTTACCTATCTATCTATAGCCAGACGCCATAATCCTGAAAGACGTGGCTGTTTGTCTTTGAGTTAGTCATTGTAAGGGGAGGGAGGGGCACTAACCCTCCGCTAACCCACTTGCTGACACAATGGGAACACGTATGAGTAGGTTATATGGTTACATACTGTAATGGTTTCCTGGCTTACAGGAAATCATTAGGTGCATCACTCAATGTACTGTAAAGCAGTGACAGGAAAGTTGGGAGCAATGGAAAGAGAGGAGGATAGACACATAAAATGAATGATAAAGGTGGAAGAAGAAGCAGGCAGCACTACATCATGTTAGTGGATAATGGTCGCCATCACCTACCACCAGGCTACTATGCTAATTTCACTAAAATGAAATACCTTTCACAATTAAGCCATGCCAGGTCACATTATGACTGGTCTGTGATTACCATAAAATATATACTCTTTGTATGTTTACTCTCTATTAGCTTCATGCTTTCCCCTGTTTGGCAGAGTCAATACTGCTGAGGCTGTGGAGGAGAGGTAAACTCCAATATAAATTACCCGGTATACAAAATGGATATTAATGCAATCCCTGGGGAAAGTATAAATAACAGTTACTTAGCAATATGTCTATCTATATAAGGGTCTAAAGTCCATATTCTCATTGAGTAAGGCAGTTCTCTTACAGCTTTTCCTTATATATTTTTTTTTATGCAGCTGGCTAATATTATTTTGTACATTTGCTATATGAAAGGAGCATGTGAAGTCACATGGAGAGACAGACTGACAAATGAGGAAGTGAAGGATCATCGTAATGTGGATGTGGACGTGATAGGATGCATCAGGAGAAACACATTGAGGTGGTTTGTCCATCTGGAGTGGATTGAGAATGAGACTCTAATGAGGAGAGTGTACGTAAGTGAGGTGGAGGAGGGTAGGGGGAGGGGGAGGCCAAGGATGAGATGGAGAGATGGAGTGGAGAGGTATATGAGAGAGTGGGGGGGTGAGCTGGGAGCAGGGCAGTGCAATGGCGGGGGACAGGGCAATATGGAAGCGATTTGTTTGTGGCATTTGTCTTACGGGATTTAGGCGTCTGGCAATAGACAGACAGATAGATAGATGATGATATTAGAAATACTTAGGTAACACAGAAGAGGACAGCAAAGTGTAGTAAGAAAAATAAATAATTTAGGAAGAAGTGCTAGGGAGCTTCCTTAACCAATGAGAATATGACCCTTGGACTCACCTCTTTCTGAATATTTACCAGCATCATTAATAGCATCAACTTTATTAATGTCTCAGGGTTTCATACTTTCCTTTGGTGCCTTCATGTACAGTACTTTTGTCAAGCTCTGCAATGACCTTAAGTGTCCCAGGTCAGCATCCTACAGGCAATATTGTGAAGGCACCAAATCCTTTGGTCACGTGAATTAATTTGTGTGGACTTTCTGACCACCACTTGGCAGTGGTGAAAGTCGAGGTTCAGGTGCAAAGGAGGAATACTCGTAGATGAAGGGAAGGACAGGAGGAAGTAGTTCATACAAGGAGGGTAGAAAGGTTACAAGAGGATGGAAAAGAGAAAAGCAGAATACAAAAGAGAGGTGGAGGAGCGACTGCGTAAATATGATCTGGAGCAGATGGGAAAGGTGGAAGGTGTGTGCAAGATATTCACAGAAGAAATCTGTGCAGTATGTGAAGTGGTGTGTGAGGTGAAGAGAAGATGAAAGGGGGTGCAAAGAACAGCATGGTGGAATGAAGAGGTGAGACAAGCTGTGGCATAAAAAAGAAAGCATATAGTGAGTGGATGGGAAGAAGAAGCATGGAGGAAGTTGAGAGACAGAAGACAGGGTTACATGTAGAAAGGAAGAGTGAGGTGTAAAGAATAGTAAGAGAGAGTAAGAAGACAGTATGAGGAATTTGGAAGGAATTTGAGTATGCAGTGGGAGAAATTAAAAAAAAAAAAAAAAAAAATCCGGAAACAGGTAAAGAGAGCAGAAATGGGTGATAAAGAAGTTAACAGGGGAGTGAAAGATAAAAATGGTAGATTGCTAGTGGAGAAGGTAGAAAGTGTGAGCAGAAGGAGAGAACACTTTAAGGAACTGTTAAACACAGAGAACGAAAGTCATCGAGTACAAGTGGCTGGGGAATGACTGGGAGAAGGAGGGTAGTGAGAAGGTATGAAGATATCAGTAGGATGAAAGTAGTGGAAGCAGTGAAGAAAGTCAAAATGGGAAAAGCCCCAGGAATTGATGGAGTGTCTGAATGACGCACGGGGGAGAGACTGTAGCAAAATGGATGTGGAAGATGTGCAGATTGGCCTGGGAGGAAGTTAGAGTCCCAGTAGACTGGAGGTCAGGTATAATTATTCCCTTGTGCAAAGGAGATAGTAATGAAACAGATAGTAGAGAAGGCTTGTGAGAAGGACCATAAGGTATTTATGGCATTCATGGATCCGGAAAAAGCTTATGACAAAGTGGCAAAGAAAGATTGTGGAAATTTTTGTGCATGTACGGTGTAGAGGGTAAGCTGCTAGGTGCCATCAAGAGTTTTTATGATGGTAGTGAAGCAGGTGTAAGGGTTAATGGACATCTTCGTGAATGGTTCACAATCGGTGTGGGCATGCGACAAGGTTGTATGATGTCCCCATGGTTGTTCAATATATATATGGAGGGGGTGATAAAAGAAGTAAAAACATGAGTAATGGAGAGAGGGATGGCACTGGTAATGAATGGTGATGGATGGACTATCTCAAATCTGTTGTAAGCTGATGATGCAGTACTGCTTGCATGTACTGAACACGAACTTGGTTGGCTAGTGCAGAGTTTTGCTGATGTCTGTAAGCGTCATGCCTTGAGAGTATATGCAAAAAAGAGTAAAGTGATGATTACTGAGAGACAAGGTGACTTCCAGTGCGATGTAGCAGTGAATGGAGAGAGACTGGAATTGGTGAGAGAGTTCAAATACCTGGGTACAGTGATAGAAAAGAGAGGAAAATGTGCAAAAGAAGTTGAACGTAGAGTGACACAAGGAGGAAGAGTAGCTGGTGCAATGAAGGCCTTGATAAGAAACAGAGGCTTGAGTGCTGCAGCTGCACGAGGCTTACATGAAAGAGTGTTAGTGCCAACTTTAACATATGGATGTGAGACTATGGTGTGGCATGAAAAGGAAAAGTCAAGAGTAAGAGCAGTGGAGATGGGACTGCTGAGGAATGTATGTGGAGTACTGAAGGTGGATAGGATACGAAATAATGTGATTCATGAAAGATGCGGAGTGAGGAAGTCGGTGGACACCAGAATCGAAGAGTGTACTGAGATGGTATGGTCACATGGAAAGAATGGATAACAACAGAGTGGTGAAAAAGGTATATCTGAGCAAATTCGAAGGAGGGAGGAGGCAAGGTAGGCCAAGGAGAGGGTGGAGAGATATGGTGGATGAATGTGTGAGGAAGAGAGGTTTGGAAGTCGGTGAGGCTAGGGAACTGACAGAAGATCGAGCTGCCTGGATGAATGTTGTGAGGAGAAGTGCATGATCAGCGATTCTGGCACCCCTTTTTAACATGGCAGCATCTGGTTTGACTCTATCGGATACGATTATGTGAAGCTACAGAACGTGGTGAATGTTTTTGGCATATCCAATAGAGTCAGGATTCCGGGAGCTTGAATGATGAGTGAATGGAAGCATGGCCCATTGGACTGGGCAAAATTTGGGCTGTCTGGACATTGCTACTCCTCACCCTGCCCTAGGGTGGGAAAGGAGGTCCAGATGATGATGATGACAAAGGAAAAAGGGAAAATGAAGTGTGTCGTAATCATAAGGGCATTTGTCTTCTTAGTGTAATGGGAAAAGTATATGGTAGGATACTTACTGACAGAGTGAGGTTGGATGATGAGGAAATGGAAAATGAGTGCACTTAAGTGCCTGGGTTGTGTGATGAATAAGGATGGAAGTTTGGAGGATGAAGTGCTTAAAAGAGTACAACAAAGAAGAAAAGTTGCTGGTTCTTTGAAAGCAGTGGTAAGAAGTACAGAAGTGAGCATGGAAGTAAAATTGTTGCTGCATGATGGTATTGTGATAAGGTACCAGCTCTAACATATGGAAGAGATGCTTGGACCTTGTTGAAAGGACACAAGTCGAGGGTGAGAGCAGTGGAAATGAGCTATAGGGGAGGTGCATGTGGAGATACATAGAGAGACAGACTGACAAATTAGGAAGTGAAGCGGTATTTTGGTGTGGATGTGGATATAATAGAAAGTGTTAGGAGGACTACACTGAGGTGGTTTGGCCATGTGCAGAGGATGGAGAGTGAGAGACTGACAAGGAGAGTGTATGTGAGCAAGGTGGGGGGGGAGGGGGAGGCTGAGAATGCATTGGAGAGATGGAGTGGTATAAAAAAGAGGAGTGTGTGAGCTGGGAGGAGGGCAGTGATATGGCAGGGCACAAGGCAACATGGAGACCATTTGTTTGTGGTCACCCCTTATGGGATTAAGGCATCTAGCAATAGATAGATAGAATTAATTAGATATCTGAAATCTATATAAAAGCCATACAAACTTCAGTAAAACTTTTCTACACGGCCACATCAAATTCACCTGTCTTTTTCAATTTTCATGTTCTTAAGGAATGTAACTTTGGTACAATATGCAATACTGATAGTTCTCTGACTATTTATCTATAGCTAGAAACCATAATCCTGTAAGAGGTGGCCATTTGTCTTTGAGTTAATATTGTTTTACAGGGAGAGACACTAACCCTCCACCAACCCATTTGCTGACAAGGAGAGAACACATGAGTTGGCTATATGGTTACCACTCAGCTTTGTAAATGGTTTCCTGGCTTCCAGAAAACCATTTGGCTTGTCACACGATGTAAAGCCACATGAAAAAGAAAGAAGGATAATAAAAAGTGACAGGAATGATAGGTGAAATAGGATGAGAGGAAGGCAGACACAAAAAAGTGATAAAGGTGAAGGAAGACGGCAACACAACATTACAGATAATTTCGTGATGATATTTTACTACAAAATGTATACAAAACAAGCAAATTTTACCTATTTTGGGATAATTTAAGGAAGCTGCCTGGGTATTATTTTACAAGCTGCCAATATGCAGTTCAGCAATTTTAGCACCATTAACGTATAGTATATTCCTTAAGGATCATAATGAACCCCCACAACCCCAGTCAGAAACTGATATTTTCAGAGTTAATGAATTTAATTCAAAATTCCAAAAAATAAATACCTTGGATCTTTACTCGGCCAGTCCATGTAAAAAATGTATGCGTTCATACACGTTTCTCTTCGCTCTGACTGAGCATGCGTCTGGTAGGTCTGTATCACCCACTCATAGGCCAAATTTAGGTCAAGTGATGGTATTCTACCAATCAGTTTGAAGTGAGGTCTTTGATTCCTTGTGGATGGAAAATTCAAATCCTTTTCGGTATGGCCTCTGAAGAGGAAAGACACGCTGTGTGTCCCGGGTGTGATACTGATTATTTACGGGTGATTAAGCGTTTCCACTCGGAACCTGAGGAGGCTAGTGAGTTTTTTAGAAAACACAGTGTATTACCTTCAGAAGTTTATTGCCCAGATTGTCAGGAACTGTGTAAATTTAGTTAAGACAAACATCACTGGTACTGTGGTCGGTACAAAATGTATGCAAGAACCAAGAAACATGTCCAGTGTAGTTTTTGTGTTCCTGACTATAAAGGAACTTTTTGGGACAACACACACCTTCCTGCTGGGCAAATTGTACTGTTCATAAACCATTGGATTCAGAAGTTCTGGAACCACGACGTTATTATCACGTGTTTAAAGTGGTCGACAAAGATGAGTGTGGAATGGTGAAGCTTTTGCTCAGAAGTGACCCTTTCGTGGCAACAGAACCAGCCACCCATCGGGGGACCTAGCGTTGTCGTCGAGATCAACGAGACTTTTTTTGTGATGGCAAAATATGATCATGGGAGAAACCTAAGGGACGGGTGGCTTTTCGGAAAGATTGAAAGGGTAGGAAAACAGTTTTTCTTGGCGCCTTTAGGGAAAGGGGATCAAGTACTTGATAGGAGTGCTGCAACCCTTGTAACGATTATACAAAAATTCATTCGGCCAGGTAGCATCATCAACAGTGACAGAAGGGCTGCCTATCAACGGCTGGCAAGTGAGGGGTACACACATCATGTGATCAACCACTGGGAGGCATTTGTGGACCCAGACGACCTGACCATCAATGCGCAGACCACTGAAAGACTGTGGCGTGACGTAAAGGAGTGGTCTAAGTGTCCTGGACTACAGACTGAACATTTTGAAGCATGTATGGACAAATTTGAGAGGGGCGAGAGAGTGCTTTTGATTGGAGACATGAATGGCAAAGTTGGGAATGTACGAGTGGATGGAGTGGTTGGTCAGTGGGGTGTGCCAGCTGAAGTAGATGGGAATGGTAGTGCTTTGGTGGACATCTGTGCTGGTAAGGGGTTGGCAATAGTCAACACCTACTTTCGGCATAAGATGATCCACAGGTATACATGGAGAGTAATGAGGAGGATGGATGGTGAACTTGTTGAACAAAAGGCAATGATAGACTACGTGTGTGTGGAAGAGTGAATGAGAAGACAAATGTTGGATGCAAGAGTGTGGAGAGGGTGGGGGAATGGAGTCTCGGACCATCACTCAGTAATGGCCAAGGTAAAGCTGCAAAGAAATTGGTTGAAGAGACGAAGGGGAAGACAGGAGGAAACAGCTCCTGTGATAAGAGTGGAGAATTTGCAAGATAGTGAGAAAATGGCAGAGTATAAGAGCACAGTGGAAGAAAGATTGGGAAGGTATGAGCTAGAGCAGATGGAAGGGGTGGAAGACATATGTAAGATATTCACGGAAGATAGGCGTAGCGTGTGAGGTGGTTTGTGAAGTGAGGAGGAGATGCAGGGGTGTGCAAGGGACAGCATGGTGGAATGACGAGGTGAAACGAGCTGTGGAACAAAAGAAGAAGGCATATAGTGAATGGCTAGTGAGTAGAGGTAGGGGAGAAGATGAGAGAGTGAAGAGAGAGGTATATGTGAGCAGGAGAAGGGAGGTGAAGAGACTGGTGAAGGAGAGCAAGAAGAAAGTGGATGAAGAGTTTGGGAGGAATCTGAGTGTGAAATGGAGGGAGGGTAAGAAATTGTTTTGGAAGGAGGTAAAGAAAGTAAGGGAGTGTGAAATCGGAAATAGTAGGGGAGTGAAAGATGGGAATAATATATTGTTGGCGGAGAAGAGAGAGAAAATGAGGAGATGGAAGGAGCACTTTGAGGATTTGTTGAATGTAGAGAGTGAGAGCAGTGCAAGTATAAGTGGCTGGGGAATGGCTGGAAGAAGAAGAGATGAGAGGAGGGAGAAAGAGATCAGTAGGGTGGAAGTAGTGGAAGCAATGAAGATCAAGATGGGAAAGGCCCCAGGAATTGATGGAGTGTGTGGTGAAATGCTGAGGTACCGGGTATGGGGGTGAGATTGTTGTGGAATGGATATGGAAGTTGTGTAGATTGGCTTGGGAAGAGGGAAGGGTTCCAGAGGACTGGAAATCAAGTAAAATTGTACCTTTATACAAAGGAAAAGGGGAGAGAGAAGTATGTGGTAACCATAGGGGTATTTGCCTTCTTAGTGTGACTGGAAAAATGTATGGTAGAATACTCACTGAAAGGGTTAGGCATATGACAGAAGAGCTAGTTGGAGAAGAACAAGGGGGATTTAGGAAGGGAAAAGGGTGTGTAGATCAGATATCTGTTCTACAATGTTTAGTGGAGAAGTATCTAGAGAAGGGAAAGAAAGTGTATGCTGCCTTCACAGACTTGGAGAAAGCTTATGACAGAATAGATGGGCAAGGTATGTGGAAGGTATTAAGAATATATGGAGTGGGGGGCAAATTGTTGAGTGCTGTGAAGAGTATATACGAAGGAGCTAGGGCTACAGTGCGAGTGGACGGTGAGCTAAGTGAGTTCTTTGATCTCAATATGGGACTGAAACAGGGTTGTGTGATGTCTCCATGGCTGTTTAATTTATACATGAATGGGGTTGTAAAGGAGGTGCAAGGTAGGGCAGCGGATGTGGGGGTGGCTCTAATGAATGAGGGTGAGATTTGGAAGATTCCGGTGTTGCTGTCTGCTGATGATACAGTATTGTTGAGTGAAGATGAATGGGAGTTGCAAGGTTTGGTGAATGAGTCTGGGACAGTGTGTAGGATGAGGAATCTGAAAGTTAATGTAAACAGGAGTAAAGTTATGATGTTTGAAAGGAATGAAGTCACAGAATGTACAGTGACGTGGGATGGTGAGGATATGGAGAATGTGAGTGCATTCAAGTACTTGGGTAGTGTGATGAGTAAGGATGGAACTTTGGGGGAGGAAGTGCATGAAAGGGTACAGCAGGGAAGGAAGGTTGTTGGTTCACTGAAAGCAGTGATGAGAAATAGGGAGGTGAGTATGGAAGTTAAGAAGTTACTGCATGATAGTATTTTGATCCTGGTGATAGGGAGAGCTGGAGCTCCTGTTTCACTAGCTATCTAACCATCCCCATTTGCTGACCTTTTCAGTGTGACAGTAACATGGAGAGTGGACCAGCATACTCTCCCAAACATTTCCTCTAACTATCTCTGCACTACACCACATGCACTTTACATTTCACATAACGTATCCCACTACGTCACAGGGGTTGGCGCCAGCAAGGGCATGTGGCCAGAAAACTTTGCCTCCGCTAACTAGTGGCGGACTTCTGGGGGGAGGCGTGGCGGGGGTTCCGCTGACATAGATCGTGGGTCCAGGGTGAGATGAGGCTCGGGCCTGTGCTAGAGGGTACAGGGCATTGCGGTTCCCAGGCTGCCGCTTTCGTCCAATAGAGAGGGGCCCGAACCTGGGAGTAGCATCCCAGGAGGCTGGCCTATCAGTGGGTGTAAAATGGCGGGATACTTGCAGTGCCAAGGCGCGCTTGGAGGGTGTCCCTGCAGCTGTCCTGGCAGGGTGCCCTGAGGCCACTACCACAGCCACTGGTAAGCTGGTGGGCTAGAGGTCCCAGATCCATTGCCTGGACCTGGGACTGTGCAGTGAGTGGGACCTGTGCTATGTCTGTCCCCCTTTATTAATACTGAAGATGACAAAACAAAATAAGTTTCAAAGCAAGCCTGAGGACAGTAAATCACCCATGGGGATGAGAGTGGGTTCATGGAATGTGGGAAGTTTGAGGGGAAGAGCAGGGGAAGTCGTTGAGGCATTCAGTAGGAGGTGGGTGGATGTGGCGTGTTTGCAGGAAGTCCGGTACAGGGGTGGATCAGCCAGAAAGATTGTTGGGAAGGACTGTTGCTATAAGTTGTTTTGGCAGGGGGAGACAGACGGATATGGAGGTGTTGGTGTGATGGTTGCAGAGAAATGGGTGGAATATGTTATGAATGTTTTGAGAGTAAGCGATAGGATACTGGTAGTGAAAATTCCGTTGGGTAGAAAGATAGCTGCGATTATATCGGCATATGCTCCACAGACAGGATTGGATGAAGCAGAGAAAGATAGATTTTGGGATGATTTAATACGTGTAGTGGGTGGTATGCGGGATGATAAGATAGTGATTTTGGGAGGGGATTTAAATGGTCATGTAGGTGAAGCAGCACAAAGTTATGAAGGAGTGCATGGGGGATGTGCGTATGGTCTAAGGAATGCAGAAGGGGAAAGGATACTCGAGAATGGGGAGGCAACGGACATGTGTGTGCAACACATATTTTAAGAAAAGAGACAGTAGGTTAATTACATATGAGTCTGGGGGAAATAGCAGTCAGATAGATTATTTTCTGGTTAGGAGGGCCGATAGGAGGTTAGTGAGGGATATTAAAGTTATAGGAAGTGAGGAGTATGTGCAGCAGCACAAACTATTGATTTGTGATATGGTGCTTAAAGAACAAGTGTTGAAAAAGAGGACTTATGTACCTAGGAGGAAAATATGGAAACTGAAAACCCAAGTACTGTAGTAAGGGATGCCTTCTATAGCGAGTTGAGGAGAGTGGTGGCTGAACAGGGAGCTGTAGACATAGGCGTTAATGAACAGTACAGAGCCCTCAAGAGCAATTTCTTGAGAGTTACTGATGTAACATGCGGTTGGACAAGAGGACCACCAAGACATAAAGTAACTTGGTGGTGGGATGAGGGTGTAGAAGCTGCAGTTAAGGAGAAAAGAAGGCTTTCCCAGGAATGGAAGAAGGGTGGTAGCAAGGAGGAATATTTGGCTGCCAAGTGTAGGGCTAGAAGAGAGGTATACAGGGCAAAGTCTGAGTCACAGAGACTATTACTTGATAACCTAAATCATGGGGAAAGGAAAAATATGACATTTAGGGTGGCAGGTCAAGTGAAGAGGGATAATCGGGATATTATAAGTGAACAGTGTGTGAAGAATGATGAAGGAAGGGTAGTGAGGATATCAAAGATGCATGGAGAGAGCATTATAACCGGTTGTTGAATGAGGAGTTTGACTGGGACAGGGAAGGTTTGGAGCCAGCAGATCCAGTGTCTGGCCCTTGGCCTTTGATTGATACTGCTACTGTGAGTGAGGCAATAGGCAGGATGAGGGTGGGGAAGGCAGCAGGTGTGTCTGGGTTGACTGCCGAAATGTTGAAGGCCTCAAGCGATATAGGGGTGAGTTTAGTCACTGACCTGATAAACAGGATTATTTATGAGTGTGTTGTCCCAGATGATTGGCTGAAGAGTGTAATTGTAAATGTGTATAAAGGGAAGGGTGATGCCCTGGAAAGAGGATATTATAGAGGTATAAAGCTTTTAGATCAGATAATGAAGGTAATGGAGAGTTTTAGAAGACATGATTAGAGAAAGAGTGAATATTGATGAGATACAGTTTGGGTTTATGCTAGGTAGGGGGACCACTGATGCTACATTCATTGTTCAACAGCTTCAGGAAAAATATATTGGTAGGAGAAGGGATCTTTATTTTGTTTTTGTTGATTTGGAAAAGGCCTTTGACAGAGTCCCTAGAGAAGTGGTGAAGTGGGCAATGAGAAAGCTTGACTTGGAGGAGTGGCTGGTTATGGCTATGTATGTGGGTGCTCATACCCAGGTAAGAGTGAATGGAGATTTGAGTGATGAGTTTTCCATGAATGTTGGTGTAAATCAGGGGTCAGTCTTGAGTCCCATGTTGTTTATCATGGTACTTGATGCCCTTTCATGTGACTTTAGAAATGGACTCCCGTGGGAGTTGTTGTACGCTGATGATTTGGTGTTGATTGCAGAGAACGAAAGGGAGGCGAAGGAAAGGTTTAGGAAGTGGAGAGATGGTATGGGGCACAGGGGTTTAAGGGTAAATGCAGATAAAACAAAAGTGATGATATCTAGGGTTGGTGGCGGTACTGTCAAAGACAAGGGAGAGTGGCCATGTGCAGTTTGCCACAAGGGTGTGGGAAGTAATTCCATCTTGTGCGGTGTGTGTGATACATGGGTGCATAAGAGATGTAGTGGTATCAGAGGTAGACTGCGAGATAATGCTGATTTTATGTGTACGGCATGTCGGGGTGAGCAGGTGGAGATTGTCAGACGTGAAAGGATTGAACTTGCTGGTGAATCTCTTGAGTGTGTGGAAGAATTTTGTTATTTGGGAGACATGTTGTGTCCTGGAGGTGGGGTTGGAGCTAGCTCTGTGGCTAGGGTGAGAAGTGGTTGGAAGAAGTTCAGGGAGCTCTTGCCTCTCCTGACATTGAGAGGACTCTCCCTACGTGCTAAGGGGTCTTTGTATGCAGCATGCATTAGGAGTGTAATGCTGTATGGTAGTGAGACCTGGGCAGTGAAGGAGGAAGATATTCGCAGGCTCAGACGTACAGAAATGACAATGATTAGGTGGATGTGCAGTGCATCCCTGCGTCCAAGGCCTGGAGGGGCTGGGTTTACGATGGAAGAGTTGAGAGGTAGGATGGGACTGGAGTGTATTGGTGTTGTGATGAGGAGGGGTAGATTGAGATGGTTTGGACAATTGGAGAGGATGGGGGATGATAATTGGGTGAAGAAGGTGAGAAGTGTTAATATTGGGAGTGGGGTTATGAGGGGTAGACTGAGAAAGACATGGGACGAGGTCATTAAGTGTGACCTCAGGGTTAAGGGACTGAACAGGGAGGCTGCAATGGATCATGCAGCATGAAGAGCCGCCATTAGGTGACCAAGGCCGACACATGCAAGCATGTTGGAGCCTTTAAAAACGAAACGAAAAGAACCCTGACGTATGGAAGCGAGGAGTGGACCTTGCAAGAGGGGTACAAGTCAAGAGTGAGAGCAGTGGAAATGAGTTACTTAAGAGGAGCATGTGGCGTGACATGGAGGGACAGGTTGATGAATGAAGAAGTGAAGGAACGTTGTGGGGTGGATGTGGATGTGGTTGAGAAGATTAGGAGAAATACACTGTGGTGGTTTGGACATGTGGAGAGCATGGAGAATGAAAGACTGACTAAGAGGGTGTATGTAGGTGAGGTGGAGGGAGGGAGGGGGGGGTAGACCGAGGATGAGGTAGAAGGATGTAGTTGAGAGGTATATGAGGGAGGGGGGGGTGAGAGTAGTCAAATGGTGGGTGACAGAACAACTTGGCGGCATTTTGTCTGCGGCCACCCTTTGTGAGATTAGGGCATTGGGCTATAGATAGATAGACAGACTTTCCTAGGTATCTGTTTCTTCACGCGAATGCTGAGCAGATGCTACATCACTTCCTCATTGCTGCAGAAGCACTATACCCGCCACACTCAGACCGGCCACATGAACATCCTGGTGCTGTTGCCGCTATCCCACTAGGCCTACCCCCGGAAGACAACGATGACCCTCGTTCCGGACCATTGTATCTCTAGGGTAAGCATTCCCCTGGGATAGGTTAGGTTTGTTGGATTAGGTTTGGTGTGTTTGGTGAGATTACATTAGGTCTGTTTGGTTACGTTTGGTTGGGTTTGGTCTGTTCGGTTACGTTAACCAGTGGTGCACTAGATTTTTCTAGTGGTTTCTGATCTGATTTGAATTGTTTTTTTACTTCATTTTTTTTCAGAAAATGCTTGAATACACCTACCTGTACTTGTCCAATAAACGTTCATGATTGGAAAAGAGGGAAAATGAGGCATATCCAACAAAAATGATGGTCAGAAACATTCGAATCACATCTAAAACTACCGGAAAAATATAATGCACTACCTGGGGGGGTGTATTGGCAACTTGTAAAAATTTACCGCTGCCTGGACACCCATAGCAGCTCACTTACTGATGATCTTGCCAACCTAACCTAATGTAATCTGAGGGTCTTCACTCCCCAGATTCCCTATGATTTTAACCACCTATGATTGCTATAACACTTAACACTGGAAGCCTCCAATTTCTATCAGACCAAAACTATTTATCAGCCAGGATAATTTTTATGGACACTTAAATAGCACTGTAGTATTAAAAAGATTCATGAAATGAAATGAATGAAAATATTTAAACATTTCTTCGCTTGCTCCCCACCAACAGTACACCATAACGTACCTATTTTCCCACCAAGGAGGGTGACTGCAGCAACTATCAACGTAGCTAAACTCCAGAGGCTTACAAAAATTAATGCACTGGTCTTCTTAGGTGGATTGTCTGGCATAGCTTATCATACAGCGGTATAATATTTTCTTCCCGATTTGTTGACATCTGACCGCCAGCTGTCATCGGCCATGAACATTTCGGTTATTAAGTATTAGGTTACTCTAATAAGCATCAACAGAAATAAAAATTGTGCACATTATTATATTCTGGTTTCAACAATCACTCCCCTCTACGCAAGGTAACTGACGGAAAAATCTTCCAGAAATCGTTGTTCGAACCCTCTTTCCTCGTGTCGGAATTGCCGCGCTCTTTCAAAATTGCACATCACAACCAGGGACATCAGACATTCCTCTTCATACTTTTGCGTCTAACAAACCCTTTTACCTGCACTTCTGGATGTCAGGCATACAGGAGTGGTGTCAACATTTTCTTTTTGTTGTATGTAAGGGGCTGGGGAGATTATCAATCTACAGCCAGACACCTCAGTTCCCCAGGGGGTGGCCACAAAAAAATCGCCTCCATGCAGTGTTGCCGTTTCGTGGAATTTCGTCTGCTCATATGGGAAAACAAATGAAAGGCGAACATGAACGTGGACAGCGGACGTCATTCCACAGTAGTGTGGATTTTTTTTTTTTCCACACTACTCGTTCGTCATTTTTTAGGAAGAAGGGATTTTATCATGGTTGGGAGGCATTAACATGTATTGTTATTCAGACCTTTCACAGTTAAACTAATGAATATGTAGTATTTGTCTATAATAATGTCATTTAAAACAAGGAAGAGTACGTCGTAGAACACATCTACCTGCAGCCATCCGGCGATATCATTACTTCTTAGTGAAAATGTTATGCTAGGTGTTTAAGGGTCAGCTTCCCGTCCCTTGATCGCCTAGTGTGCAGCTGGGTTCTCTTTCTAGACCTGAGCTTAGACAAATGAGAAAGAGGCAGGACACAAAAACTCAAGGCAAAAACCTTACACGAGTATTGACTAATTCTATTTGTGGAACAGGTAGATGACACTACAACATGAATCTGGGTAGTATCGCGCAGGATACTATTTATATAGTCAATAGTTCAGGATAGCAGGTGAATGGCACAATAAATACTAGTGTTCTTAGTATTTCGGGCAGGGGGAATAGTTCACTGTCACTTGGAAGGAAATAGAACTGTATTTAGGCTGGGCAAGTATTACACTGGTCTTGTAGTGCAGAGGAATTTCACTATAAAGGCCGAGTTTTATATTTACTGAACTCGATGCACTCTTTTTAGATCTCTCTTCTTACTCTCACTGTGTCACTGTTCGCCCGGATCTTAATTATCCCTCATTACTAGGCCTTGGACTTATGTTCTCTTAGATATTACCTGCCCGATATTCTAGGCACCATTACACTGTCACTGCACTGTTCGCTGTCACTCATTGTCGGTGGGGTGGCGGCATGGTTAGCGGGGCAGCGGGAGGACTCACAGCCCGGCTCTTGATGAGGGCTGAGTCCTGCCTGGGGCCTCTGTATCCAGCGGCCACAGAATCGCTCGTAGGTGCATCCTCTCTCGTCTAGGGCTAGGGGCAGCGAAGGGCTCTGCACTGTCAGGGCTGGGAGTTGGAGTCCGGCCCTTAGGCCCAAGGCCGAACAGCTTCCTGAAGTGTGCACTTAGGTGACAGAGGACGAGGGTTGTCTGCGTCAGGGTGGAGAAAGGCCTCACCCGGGGGTCCTGGGGGTGGCCTCAGGGGCCCAGTGGCTGCGGTCTCCTGCCGTCAGGGACGCCGTCAGGAGTGAGCTGTGGCTTTGGTCGTCATCGGAGTCCATCAGGTAGGGTCCCTCTGCAGCCAGCTGGGCGCAGTACAACCCTGGGGATAGTACAGGGACTCTCCACAGATCCTCGGGACTGGGACCCTCCTCCTGGAGGATGTTACGTAGTGGGGGTGTGGCAGCTCCTGACGGAGGGGCGGCTGCTGGCCATCTCCTGCCGTAGGGCCTGGCTATTGGCTGTGGCCTTTTAGGGGCCCGCCTACTGGCCATGGCCCATGTGGAGGAGCGGCTACCGGCTGTCTCCTGAAGGAGGGGTGAGCAGCTACTGGCCGTTTCCTGAAGAAGGAGTGAGTGGCAACTGGCCGTCTCAAGGGCACCTTTGGAGCGGCTACCGGCTGTCTCCTGAAGAAGGTGGGAGTGGCTACCGGCCGTCTCCTGAGGGAGGGGTGAGCAGCTACTGGCCATCTCAAGGGCACCTTCGGACCGGCTACTGGCCATCTCAAGACGAAGGCGGGAGCAGCTACTGGCTGTCTCCTGGAGAAGGGGTGAGCAGCTGCAGGCCATCTCAAGAAGGGCGTGGCTACCAGCCGTCGCTGGGGTGCTGCCTGGAGCTAGAGTAATAGTTCTACCCCGATCCTGTCAAGGGTCAGCTCACCCGCAAGGTAGTCTCCGTTTCCTGCTATGGTGGCGGCGGGAGAGTTCTGCATCATAGGGGTGCGCGGCCCAGGTGGACTTATGTCCCTGTTGCCCGGAGTCGGGCAGCCCTCTGTCCGCCCCTCTGTAGGCTTCTCTTGGGGGTGTTGTGATGCCCTCAATGATTATTCCCGGTGTTGTAGTACCCTCCGAGACTATTCCCGGCATTTTAGAAAAAATAATCTACCAATCATTTGCAACATACATGCCAAGTATTACCATTCCACACTTATTTTGTGATATTTAAGGTTGTTGTTAACCGTGTACAATTCATCAACTAGAAAACTTGGGTGTGGATAAATTTTCTTGTCTCTTGATTGGTTATTAATCAGCACTGACTGAATTATTAACCATCTTAATCTTTTCACATTCTTACATTTAAATCGTAATGGGTCTGACATCATTATTTATAAAATGCAGCAGGACATGGAAGCAGACAGCAACAATCCACCAGAAGGAGCCCACGGAGGAGTGTACACGGCACGAATGAGCTCCAGGCAAAACAGCCTAAGTCCACCCGGGCCGTGTGCCCCTATGACACAGAACTCGCCCACCGCCACCATAGCAAGAATACAAGACGACCTGCCGGGCGAGCTGTGCATCAATCAGACCGGGGTGGAACTGTTTCTCCAGTTCCAAACAGCACCCCTGAGAGGGCCGGTAGCCGCTCACCCTCCTACAGGAGACGGCCTGAAGCCACTCTGAACGAAACGAGGAGACAGCCTGAAGCCACTTCCGTCTTTGTAATAGACGGTCTGTAGCCGTTCAGAAGGTGCCCTACAAAGAGACGGCCTGTAGTCACTCGCCCTCCTTCAGGAGATGACCTGAAGCCGCTCTGGGGGAAAAGGGGAGACGGCCTGAAGCCTCTCCCGCCTTCATCAGGAGATGGCCTGCAGCCGCTCAGAAGGTGCCCCTTGGAGAGACAGCCTGAAGCAGCTCCGGAGGCTAATCAGGAGACGGCCAGTAGCCGCTCCTGCCTTCGTCAGGAGACGGCCGGCAGCCGCTCTGAAGGTGCCCCCAGATGTAGCTGCTCTACCCTCCTGCAGGAGATGGCTGGTAGCTGCTCCGAAGGTGCCCCGAGACAGCCACGGCCAGTAGCTGGGCCCTACAGCCAGAGACAGCCTGAAGCCACTCCTTTGTCAGGTGCTGAGCCCGGTCCACCTACCCATGACTTGGAGGGAGCCTCCAGCCTGGAGGAGTATTGGAGAGGCCCTGCGACCACCACCGGGCTCTTCTCCCTACAGCCGGTGGAGACGCCCCTGATGGACGCCGACACCGACCAATGCCGCAGCTCACTCCTGACAGCGTCCCCGACCTTCCGGGACCGCAGCTCCCGCGACCTCCCCACCACCCCTCAGACTCCCGGGCGGGACCTCCCTGCACCCAGACGCCGGAGATCCTCATCCTCCATCAGGCGCCTGACTCAAAAGTTCAGGCGACTGTTCAGCCCCAGCCCAGAGGGCCAGACTCCCACCCTGAGCCCAGAAGCCTCGGCCCCCTACGTCCCCAGCAGCCCCGGATGAGAGAGAATGCCCCGACGTGCTGTCCCCTGCCCCTGGGACCTAGCAGTCCCTGGTGGATCCCAGCCCCGTCAGTAGGGAGGCTGAGACTCCGCCGCCACCCCTGTGCCTGACTGTGACACGTCCGACCTGACAATGAGTGAAAGTGAACACACACAGCATAAAGACAGTGTAGGAGTGACAGAATAAAGTGAGCCGGTGGTTAGAGCGTTAAAGAAAGTGGTGGAACAAGATAGTGCAATAGTGAGACAGTGAAGGACGGGTCTACCATAATGAACAGTTTTGCCGTATCACGTGAAGATCATACGTAGGTCCCTGTGTTGAAATTCCAGCTGTACTGCCAGCTCCACCAGGGTACATAGTAAAGTAGTGTAATAGTGATCTATGGGCCGAGGTACAGGGAACACTCTAACCAACAGTGATGGCACATCTCGGTAAGACCACGCTTAGGCCCGGTGTAAAATATTAACACTACCCAGGGAAATCAGACAATCACCACCACCAGCCTAGGAAATCTAAACTCCCCCACCAACATAAAGTGTCTAGCTCAAGTGTCGTTCACCCTAACCAATCTGGTCCCGTATAGTATCCTGCGTGATACTATTATTCCATATCTGCAGCCCAAGTATCATAAATGCCCAGTTTATTTGTATCTGTGACATCTGCTCGTTCCTGTGTAAGATTTAATAATACACATGCAAGGTGTTTCCTTGAGTTTTTGTGTCCTGCCTCTCTCTTATTTGTCTAAGCTCTGGTCTAGGGGAAAAAACAGCTATTCACTAGGTGCTCTAGGGACGGGAGGCCGACCCTAAAACACCTAGCATTACACTGGTGGACAGCGGTGGTTCTTGACCTGGTCATACGAAAAAGGTGATCAGGAAATAATATCAAAATGGCTACTAAACCGCATGTGCAATTACCAAAATTCGACCCCGAACAGTATGATGTTCACACATACCTGGCAATTATTAAACCTTTGCTGCATATCAGATTCGAGGACAATAAGCAAAGAATCGCAGTCATGCTCCCATTAGTCCTACTAGGCAAAGCGGCAGCTAATATAGCACCGAAAATCGTTCCGGGGCTCACTTGGCAAAATTTCACGAAACTCGTGCTTCAAGCTATCACTCCCTCGCTAGAGAAAATAGTAGCGCTGTCCCAAATGGATAGCCTAACCTTCGATGGAAGTTTGGATGATACCCTAATCCAGGCTAGATGCCTGGTCACTGCTGCCTACCCGGAGGCAGATGATGACACCTGGGAACAACACACCAGTACTCTCCTGAGAGTGCTTCCTAGTATGGTGAAGGAGCATTTCACAATCCATGACCCTACAGGAGACATGGATAAGGATATGTGTAATGCTAGGTGAAAAAGGTCCGACTCCTCGGTCCTAGAACACCTAACGTGTAGCGGGGTCCTCTTTCAAGACCGGGGCGTGGTGCAATAAAGAGGTAGGGCACAAAAACTCCAGGCAATAACCTTTACACATATATTACCACAGTCAGACACAGGACAAATACAGCAGATACTACAACACAGTATATGACAGAAATGAAACCTTAACTAGGATATTAGTATCTTCCAGGATACTGGCTCAGCTGATACTGATGCCAACAATTCTAGAGAACATGTACAGGGAATACAGGCGCGCGTGGGAGCGCGCCTGGCGAGGGGAGTGAGGCTCACGGGGGGGGGGGGAGTGACTCGCGGCGCGTCAGAACAGAGTTATAGTAATATTGGGAGAGAGGAGGTATTATTAATTCAAACTTAATATTTTCTAACAGCAAACGGGTTTTGACAATTGATTCTATTTCTCGTTTACGTTCACGCTAGCTGCTGGGAGAAGATTTGTAAAGAGAGGGAATGACACTGGGAATTCAGTGTGTTTACGGTAATACAAGTGGGAAAGTATTATTAACACTTTCTCTACTGTTTTCTTATAACAAGAGACATTAGAGTATTTCACTACAGAAGATTTCTCGGAAGGAATAGTCTCACTGGATTTCTGCAAGGGCGTCACTCGTGAGTCTGATTCACCAGAACTTTCTGCACTCGTCCTTACTCATCCACCCGTGCTTTCACTTGCCCCGATATTCAACACACATTAAGTCACTGTATCATTGTTATACTAGTTTGGGACAACGTCACACTTAACCTAAGTCAATTCACTAGTTCTGGGGCAACACCACACTTATCATGTTTCACTCATATGGTGGGGGCGGCGGGGAGACACGCCGGCGACAACTCGGCCGGGATAGGGGCACCGCCAAGGGGGGGCGTGGCGAGAGGGCACGGGACGACTCGCAGGGGCGTCCTCTCGCGTCCAGGGCTGCAGGTGGCGAAGGGGCCCGCAGTCTCCGGGCTAGGCTCAGGGGTGTGGCCTTCAGGAATGGGGCCGAACAGGTCCAGAAATCTCTGGCTCAGGTCTCGGCCGGAGGTGGAGGTCTTACGCCGCCTTGTAGGCGTGGAGAGATCACGCCCGGACGTCCTAGGGAGGGCCTGGAGTGACTGAGGACTGCGGTCCCCAGAGTCGAGGGGCGCCGTCAGGGAGGGGCTGCGGCACTGACCTGAACTAGGGTCCGTCAGGTGGGTCTTCTCTAAGGCCAGGCGTAGGGAGCGGAGGCCAGGGGAGACCGTAAGGCCTTGCTGCGGTTCTCCGGTACTGGAGGTCCGGGCTCTTGTCTCACGCTGGGGCGTTGACACTATCAACACCTCCCTTTGGCCGTGGGGCCCGGCATTTGGCCGTGGCTGCCCAGGGGCACGACTAATCGGTCCCAAGGCCCGGCAATCGGCTGTGGCCTGGGTAGGGAAGTCAGCGCGCCTCTGGTCACCTCCTGAGCAGGAGTAGGCCGTCTACTTCTGCAGGAAGGAGGAGCAGCAGTAGGCCGTCTCAGGGGCAGTGCCTTCGGAGCGGCAATTGGCCGTCTGGCGAAGGTGGGAGTGGCAGTAGGCCGTCTCCTTCTGCGGGAGGGGGGGCGGCAGTAGGCCGTCTCAGGGGCAGTGCCTTCAGAGCGGCAGTAGGCCATCTCCTTCGGCAGGAGGGAGGAGCGGCAGTAGGCCGTCTCAGGGGCAGTGCCTTCAGAGCGGCAGTAGGCCGTCTCCTTCAGCAGGAGGGAGGAGCGGCAGTAGGCCGTCTCCTTCGGCAGGAGGGAGGAGCAGCAGTAGGCCGTCTCAGGGGCAGCACCTTCAGAGTGGCAGTAGGCCATCTCCTTCGGCAGGAGGGAGGAGCGGCAATAGCCCGTCTCAGAGGCAGCGCCTTCAGAGCAGCAGTAGGCCATCTCCTTCGGCAGGAGGGAGGAGCGGCAATAGCCTGTCTCAGAGGCAGCACCTTCAGAGCAGCAGTAGGCCATCTCCTTCGGCAGGAGGGAGGAGCGGCAATCGGCCGTCTAAGGGGCAGCACCTTCAGAGCGGCAGTAGGCCGTCTCCTTCGGTGAGAGGGAGGAGCGGCAATAGGCCGTCTCAGGGGCAGTACCTTCAGAGCAGCAGTAGGCCGTCTCCTTCGGCAGGAGGGAGGAGCGGCAATCAGCCGTCTCAGGGGCAGCGCCTTCAGAGCCGCAGTAGGCCGTCTCAGGGGCAGCACCTTCAGAGCGGAAGTAGGCCGTCTCCTTTGGCAGAAGAGAAGAGCGACAGTAGGCTGTCTCAGGGGAAACACCTTCAGTGCGACGCTTGGCCAACTGATGAAGGCGGGAGCGGCAGTAGGCCGTCTCCAGAGGGGCGCTGTCAGGAGCTGAAATATCAGCTCCACCCCGGGCTGACTTGGTGACCCCCCTTTCCGAAGGTAGTGTCTTTTTCCTCCTAGGGCGACGGTGGGGCGGCTGGGTGTTATAGGGGCGCATGGCCCGGGCTGACGTGTTGTTGTTACATGGAGTTTTGGGGTTCGGCTGTGGCTACTCTGTGGGGTCCGTGTGGGGGTGTTGGTGGTTTCCCGGGGGCACTGTGCTCTAAATCACGCATTTCAATATCCAACTGATAAGTCGCCTCCTGACCTCATTCCCTGCAACCCAGCAAATCAACGTGGTAAAGAAGTTTCCCACAAATGCTCCAGCTCCCCCAGTCAAGCCAAGCCCACCCATGCCCTACACCAGCCCCACTCCAGCACCCAGCCTACCTAGAGCACACCCCACCCACCGATGCCCCAGTCACATGGAGAACCCCAACCTCATCCTAGTCAACCCTTGGGAGTTCTCTGCCTGCAGCTCCCGATGCCCCCTGCATGACATCAGGGACCAGCTAAAGGCTGCCAGATGGAAAATCACCACCCCGGGCAGGCATAAAGTCTCTTCTCTAGATAATGAGAAGCTGGACAACGAACCTGGCCCCGTGGAGGAAGCCGAACCCAGGGAGCAGGAGTCGGAGGAAGAAGAAGGAAGTCCCCAACAGTTGGATTTTTAGGACCGCCCCCGCACCTTCCCACAGTGCCGGGGACCACTTCCCCCAAATAACCACCACCCAGTTTACCACAAAATGAAGCTGAACAGGGTAAAAGCCATATTGCTGGTCGACATGGAAGCGGCCAGATCCTGTTTGTATAGCCACCACTTCTCCCGTCACACATCGACCTTTGGCCCGCTATTCCCGATGGCTACTAACCCGGTGGATGCAGAGGGTGGCCCCCTGCCGATCCGTAGGGAAACACAGGCCCTGCGCGTTGACACCCATCAGCTTGCATCGGTGATGCACAAATTTCTTGTGTTCGACTCTTCCTGCCGAAATCATGACAGCTATCTGAGGGTTGGACGACCTGCTGCAGAAGCTGGGCGCCACCATCGACTGCCAGAATAGACAGCTCCAGTTCCGGAAATCCCCCGGCCCCCCCCCCTCCCACGAGGGCCGTCTGCATTTGCACGCCACGGCCCTGGCAGGAAGACTCCCCGCTCCCCCTCTCCCCCCCTCTTGCCCCCCTTCCCCCTCCCTCTACCCCCTCCCTCCTCCCCTCCTTCCCTGCCGCCGCCTCCTCGGCTGTCACTATCCCCCCTCATCACGAGGCTTGGGTGCCCCTTAACCGGCCCTCAGGTACCTCCGTTCTGTTCTCCCCCCTCCTTCTGCCCAGAACCGTCTCGGCCTGCCTCCTGCCCCCAACCTTCCTTCCCCCTCATCACTCGACAGTCCGGATTGCAAATCTTGCTCCCTTGCCCCTCACCCTCCTGAAAAGGCTCGTAATCGGAGAGATGGAAGAAACCGAGCCGTGTGCCCCTTCCCCATCCCGCTCCCCAGCCCCTCTGCCCCCTATCCCCAACCATCTCTCCGCCCACCAATCCGACACCCTCCGCCGCCTTCTCCTGGACTTCCAGGACCTATTTGTGGCAGAACCTGCCAACACTGGACATACCACCTACCTAGCTCAAGAGATCCATATGATGGGCCCACCGATCTGACAGCCATCCCAGTGGAAAAACCCCAAGCAACAGGAAGAGGAAGAGTACCAGGTGCAGATGATTGAAACTGGAGTCGTCTCCCCCTCTACCAGCCCTTGGTCCTCCGACATCATCCTCGTGAAGAAAAAGGATGGCACAATGCAGTTCTGCGTCGATTACCGCCAGCTAAATGACGTCACTATCAAGGACGCAACTCCATTCCTGCAAATAGGCGACTCCCTAGACTCCCTATACGGCGTCTCCTGGTTCTCCACCCTCGACTTCCAGTCAGGGTACTGGCAGGTCGTGGTGCAACCAGAAGACAGAGGCAAAATTGCGTTTTCCACCAGCAACGGGAAACATTATGAATTTTAATGTTTACCTTTCGGCCTCTGTAATGCCCCTGCCACCTTTTCCAGACTCATGGAATCCGTCCTCAGTGGCCTTATGTGGGAGATCTGTCTGGCATACTTGGATGACGTCATCGTGTTCAGCCAGACCTGGGCCGACCACCTGCAATGCCTCCGCCGGGTTTTTTCCCAAATGCGACAGGCAGGCCTCAAACTCCAGCCCTCCAAGTGCGATCTGGCCGCCAGAACCGTCTCATTCCTACGGCGTCATCTCCCAGGCTGGCATATCTCCTGACCCCAACAAACTCCGTGCCATGATGGACACTCCCGCACCCAATGATGTCCATGGAATCCAAGCATTCCTCGGCCTGACTTCCTACTACCGCCATTTCGTGAAGGGATTCACACACATCACCAAGCCCCTCCACGAGCTGACCCGAAAGGGAGAGCCATTCATCTGGACAGACAAGAGATGAGCCGCCTTCCAACAACTTAACCCGTCATGTCCCGAGGTTTTCCGCACCTCCGACATTCCCCAGCCCCGAGGTATTTTCGAAATAATTTTTTTGGGCTTAAACCTCCGCTTTTGGTGAGAAACATCGAAAATTCATAGAGAAATCACTCACCTGAGGTTTAAAAAACTCAATCCAGGTAGGAGTTCCTCCTTACCTGACTGGGTTTTCTAACATGCTGGCACCAAAGAAATCGAGTTCTATGGCAGGGTAACTATTTTATCCACTCATAATCGGTATTTATTTATTTACTTGGTACGAATTTATATGTAGTATGAGAGTATATTGGTTTTCAAGCAGTAATATAGGCATTATAAGCATTGTTTCACTCACTAACTAATCACCATTCATGACCTTTGTTTCCCACATTACCTGATCATCATTTCTGACTGTTTCTTCCTGTAATGCTATGTAAACCTTGTCCTCCACATTGTCATCGATTGGGGAATCACTCTGGCCTTGAATGTCTATTGGCCAGGTCACTGATAACAGGTGAATTGCCGAGACAATGGCGTGAGGGGGAGAGGGGGGAGGTTATGCGGTGTAAGGCATTGTCCCTGCTTGTCATCTTGTAGAGGAATAGAGGAAGGTGTCCCGTGTATAAATACGAAAAATCACTTGTGAAAATTGAAAATTGTGCCAATTAGGGACCTTTCAATTGCACAACGTACTGGTACATCGCCTGGACTGGCAAATGCAAATCGTTGTAACGTACCCATACGTCAACGAGATGGGGCGGGATAAGGATAAGTTCGTATCCGCCCCTGTCGTTGCTTTCCCCGACTACACCCTTCCATTTCGGCTCTACACAGACATCTCCCTCATTGCAATCGGGGCTGTGCTGGTGCAAGTCCAAGAGGGCAGCAAACACATCATCGCCTGTGCCAGTCGTACCTTAAATCAGGCGGAGAAGAATTACGCCGCCACCAAGAGGGAGTGCCTAGGTATTGTCTGAACACTCGAGCACTTCTGGGTGTACTATCAGGGACCCAGATCACCATCATCAATGATCACCAGTCCCTCCTGTGGTTGCAACAGTTCGACACCCACAACGCACAGCTCATCACGTGGCGCGAAACTCTGGAGGAGTTTAACTGTGAAATCTCGTACCGCCCCGGCAAACTCCACATCAACGTGGATGCCCTTTCCCAACGCCCTATCAATGCCGCCCAGCCGGGGGCCGACCTCCTCCAACAATGGCATTGGAAGGAAAGGCCACCCTGGATTCCTCAGCCCTTCTTCAAAAAGTTGTACCGCCAAGGCGGCTATCTGCTAACTCCATCTAGGCATATCATCTTGGCCCCCGACGCTGCCTTAGACGCCCATCAACACCTGCACACCCACAACGGCATTCACCTGGGCACGAAGAAACTCCTACAGATTAGGTGAGCCATAAAAAACTGCAAGCAATTATGGGAAGGGAACGAGGGTCACTGGAGTGTTTACACGACCCTACTCTACCACCTCAAGCAGTCTGGCGTTCACAGTTCCCTTCATCCCAGACGTTTTCGCTGATGTTTACATGCTAATGCAACACGCATCCTACTTTTGTTAATTCTTACACGAATCATAGCAAATCACAGGATGGGTTTAGGGGAAAAAATAATAATAATAATAAAAAAATAAAAATAAAAATAAAGCCAGGTGAGCCAGACAAGTCTTTTCATATATGTAAGAAAAAGAAATTGATTTTAGAACTTTGAAAAAATGGTCCCAATGCCGACCATGGGAGCATGCAAATGTCTGAACCCACAGCCACTAAGGGAGCTAAACATATGTTTTACTTTAAGCAGTAAAAGCACCTTACCAGATCAGTTCTTCCTGATAGTCTGTTATATTTCTCAGATTATTTCTGGGTTGGTAAATACAGTAATGTTTCTTATTAAATCTGTTTCCCCATCGTTTTTAGCTGTTCTGGTGTGGCAACTCTAGTTTCTTTCGTTAACATAGTGGCGCAAAGGACTGTTCTTCCCTAAGTGTTTAACTAAACCTGGCCTAATTGAGCTTATCTGTACCCAATAATTTAACCTAACCTAACCTCCAGTTGGGAAATTGGGAAACGATATCCACCTCTGAACACGTTGAGTTTCTTCCACTGAGCTGGAAACGTTCATAGAGGAAAGTGACGATAATAACAGGGAGGAAATTTTTCTGCAAGAAAAAGTAATTTGCTAAACTGAAAATTGTCGGAAAATTACAGAAACAAGCTGGAGGATTATGAATTGAATTGGTAAGGTCTTCCTGCTGCTTAAAGTGTACAATGAAAGACACAAGTATCTTCCCATAGTCTGACGAATATAGTGTGGAAAAATCGAACCATTTGAAACACACATTTATAGTAGAAACAGGGTTTTCATTGTATTTCGCCTGGTGTAAATTTTCTTCAGACTGAACTGTAAAGATAGTTTTGTCTTTCAATCTGACAGTTTTTGTTTCCACCAGATTAATCGTGATTACAGACTATTCAGGCACCTCTTCACACCATAGAGTCTGGATAATCGGGCTATCTCTGTATTTCCTTTCATATTGAGTATCAATTTTTGTATCAACGAGACAGATATTTTCGTACTGTGGAATTTGTCCTATATTCATCGCTTTTGTACCATCAAAAATTTGTACTTCGGGTTTTCGTATTTTGAAGACTCACTGTACGCAATAACCAAAGGATCACCACATATCTATCTATCTATATAGACAGAGAGATATACAGTGATCCCTTGGTTATCTCACTCAAGGCTATAGTGGTTTTTGTTATCACTGCTAGATGAAAATCTGCACTCCTTCTCTTATCATGCATTCCTCAGCTAAAAATGCAAAATTATCAAACAACTGAGCTGGTTTTTGCCGACAATGATGATGTGGCATCTGTGGTTTTTGATGGCTTTGAAGGATTCAGAGATGAGGCCTTACTTGAGGAGTTAATTCCAGGAGGTGAAGACCACTATCTCTCCACCCCTAGCCTCATTTCCATCTCAAGTCTCTATGGTAATGGACCCCAGCTATTCACAAGGGTTACGTACCAGAACCCTCCACGTATGGGTGACACAGATAATCCGTACCTTCTGCAAAAATAACTGGTTTCACTGTTTTACCTATTCCCATTACCTACAGACCCACTATAAGACCTGTAAATTCATTTTATGGCACATTAATAGTTCCTAAAAAGACAGTACAGGATGATACACAAGCCCATCTGCATACAGTGTACTGCACTCACCCATGTAATGATGATGATGATCTGAGTTTGCCATGCAGTACATGATGGACAAAATCATGAGCATTCTGTACTGCACAGTAGGATGACAGTAGTTCTTACCGAAAATATGCAAAAAAAATCACTTATGAACCAACAGGAACACCTGTTGGTGTGGAAAAAAGCAGGAAATATCTTCCTATGAATTTTTGAAATAATTTCTCAATCTGTGAATACGAGAACCTGCAAATAACAGGGGTTGACTGTAGTTGTATGTGTTTCTTCCTTATTGTGCCCTCTTCATCACTTTCTATTACTCTAAGTATGCCTACATTATGTGTGTCTTTTATTCTAAGGCCCCGTCCACACGAGCAGGCAGTGCCCAATGGGCATAGCCCACTGAATGGATATCCCTTGCTTTTTTAGCAGTGTTTCCAGATCAAGCAGTCCCCGGTGGCCACTGGCTACAACCGGGCACACCTGTGTTGTTGTCCACACAGCAGATCGGGCTGTGGTGAAGTAGTGGTTGTCCAATAGACATCGGGCAGGGGCATTTCGATGGTTTGCCTGTGGTTTCCCTGCTTATGAAGGCATCTACACTCGTGCCCACCACCCACCCTCTAAACATGAATTGGAACATGATTTAGTAACAATGTTTGCCCGTCGGGCACTGCCCGCTCGTGTGGTCGGGGCCTTACCATAACAATATGTGTGTACAGTAACTCCTCACTTATACGGACATAATAGAGCCAAAGGCATGTCCGGGCAGTGGCAACATCCGGATAATGAACACTACAGTATTCCACTACCATACCCAGACCCTACCTATACCCAACCTCCAACCTATACCTAACCTATTTGTACAGCACCTATGCTTAATACAACAGTGTTTTTCAATCATTCAGGCATATTTAAACATCAAAACACACAAAGGAATATCCAAAGTAATGCTAAACACCAAGAAAACCATGCAGAAAAACCAATGCAAAACAAAAAACACCCTACCTAATCACTACTGTATGTACATAAAGCCTCCTTATTTAGACAGTGTTTTCCAGTTATTCTGCCGTATTTTGACATCAAAACATAAATAGGATTATCCAAAATAATTTTAAACACCAAGAAAACTATTTTTTTAAAAATGAAAACCAAAAAACACCCTGCCTATACACCACTGTCAGTACCCCTCCTAATTTTGGCACTGTTTTCTGGTCAATCTGCCATATTTAGACAGGATAACACACATAGGAATACCCAAAGTAATGCTAAACACCAAGAAAACCATTAAAAAAAAACACTGAAAACCAAAAAACACCCAACCTATACACTACTGTATGTACTGTACCCCTCCAAAGTTTAGCACTGTTTTCCAGTCATTCTGTCATATTGAGACATCAAAACACACATAGGCTTATCCATATTAATGCTAAACACCAAGAAAACCATTAAAAAAAAAAAACTGAAAGGCAAAAAACACCCAGCCTATACACTACTGTATGTACAGTACAGTACCCCTCCTAATTTTGGCACTGTTTTCCAGTCACTCTGCCATATTGAGATATCAAAACTCACACAGGATTACCCATATTAATGCTAAACATCAAGAAAACAATGCATAACCAACAAAAAACCTGAAGACGGTTTGAAAATTAGTTATCTGTGACGAGTGATTGCTCCCAGGGCTCAAAAAAAAATTCCACAGCCAAATATGCAACCGGAAAAGTGGAGGGGTTCACCATCCACTCAATTAATGTAGTGCTGCTTTGGGTGTCTGCCCTTTCCTCTCTTCTACCTTTCCTCTTTTGTCATTCTTTCCTCTTTCTTCTGCCTATGGGTGACTTTACATTCCCTCTTCTGTCATTCTTTCCTTCATTCTTTCCTCTTCCTTCTGCCTATGGGTGACTCTACACTAAGTGACAAGCCAAGTGGTTTCCTGTACACCAGGAAACTATTTACTATGCCGAGTGCCTTGTGGTTTAGTGGTGATTTAGTGGGTAATTAAGGTGCTCCAATCCGACTGAGCCTGTGTAGGCTTATATCCAAGGGGTGATTGGGGTTTATTGCTCACGTAATGCCACTCAGGGATGAGTGAACCTTGTCGCTCTCATCTTAAATGTCAGGACCAACTTGCCCTGCCCCAGGCTCCTATGCTTCTCATGGGGTGACATAGGATTAGATGATGGATGGATGGATGGTATAAATGGTAAACCATCATCTTTGCTGGTGTTTATAGTATAAGAAAAGCTAATAAAAACACATAAAACTGATAAGTAAAAGTACAGAAATGCAGAAAGAATAGTGTTCAGGAGTAAAGCTTATCTTCATATAAATTCCCACCATCCTAGTGCAAAACTTTGCCAGCACCTTCCAAGAGTTAAGCATATGTCTAGATGCAGAATTTCATGAGCTTTCTCATGGATTTTGCGGAATTTCAATACGACCAACTGAGGCAAAAAACTCTGAAAACTCATGAGTCAGTCTGACCACCAAGGAGGAGGGTAGGGACTGAGGGAGTGAGGGGGCAGCCAGGAGGGTATGGAAGAGGGACAGGATAGAGGGAGAAGCAAGGCTGTGGGCAGGATTCTCCCCCTTCTGTCAACAGGCGGACGGGCACTTTTACCATACAGTTACTTGTGGCTTGTAATCTGTTAAACGTCAAGTGACCATGCAGAGACACAACTCATGGTGACCCGGAGACTTTCGACGTTCGGTAGAGGGGCAGATGGCTGCTGTCACCGAACATGTACTCGTGGCTTGTGGTCTGTCTTCGATGGTGGTGGTGGTTGGGAAAGACTTTGCGCGATACTGGATGTTTGGTTGGGATGCATATGGACATTTTGACACCGCTTGCGGGTTACAGTCATATTACTTGGGTGCTGGAGGTTCGTAGGAAGTGATCGGACGAATGCGTGGCTTTGACCATTCAGTACAGGGGCAGACAGACATTTTAGTTCTGGTTGTGGGGTACAGACTATGGTAATCCCTGTACTTTTCGGATGCCCACTTTCCGGAAACCCCACTTACCAGACATTGTGGGCCTGGCTCTTCGGAACCCAAAAATGGCCAAAAAAAGAAAAAAATCCCTCCAAAATCCGAATTTTTTTCCCACCCGTAATTTGAAATTGCCACGCGACGCCGAACAGCTGTTACACCATGGACCCTTCACCCCTTCCTTCCTCCCCCCTTCCCCCTCCCCTGTCAGCGTTGCCATTTGGTATTTTTCATTACCAAATGTGGGCCAATTTGGTAAAGAAAAATTCGTTTGGTAATGAATCAGAATAATGCAATACCAAAAGGATTTTTCACATGTGTGAGGATACACAGGATGGAGATGGTGGATTGTTTGCTCTCTCTGATTAATCTGCTAGCCTATACAGCATGAAAATAATCAACATGCTGTTAATTATACGAAGAGTGATTACATGAATTTTCACTTGTATATATAATTAGTGAAGAATAAATGCTAGCTTTACAAATTTGGTAATGAAAAGTTAAATTTGGTAATGAAAATTGAGGAGTTTGGTAATGTGGCCATTGCGATCTGGCAACTCTGTTACCCTAACATCAACAGTCACAGCCTAACTCCGATCGAGAGCAGAAGCTCATCGTAATGGAAGCCACATGTGCTCATTTTTTGTGAATAAACAGTGAATAAACTGCAAATCGTTTGCACTCTAAATTCTAATTTCTTAACACTGCACAACACTGTAAATTCCCGTGTGGTCTAGTGGCGAGGTTATTTTATTAAAAAATAATAATAACCTCGCCACTAGACCACACGGAAATTTACAGTGTTGTGCAGTGTTAAGAAATTAGAATTTAGAGTGCAAAGGATTACCGTAACTGTGGAGTGCACACTGGCAGTTGAAACTGGCGGTTGAAACTAGTGTGCTGCAATTAACAATGTGCAACAATTATAACTCACAGTGCAAAGAATTATGGTAAGTGCAGCACAACACTGGATTACTGTATGTGCTTCAAGAGCATTTTCACCACTGCCAAAACTAGAGAAGGCAGCCACAGACATGCTGTAAGTACCCTGGCTTCCTTTTCATTTATTTCATGCTTTATGTCCATTATTGGTGTGAATAGGGTCTTAAATAGGTTTAAATATGTGCTATGCATGTCCGGCAGGGAGTTATTTAGGTGGCTTTCAAAGTTAGGCTGGGTTAGGGTCCTTAAGTACCAGTCCAGGAGCCAGGGACTTGTTGTAAGTACCCAGAATGTTTAATATTGTATAAATTCAACTCTAAAACCTCATTCTCTGGTTCTTTTGCATTTATTTCAGTCTTTTATGTCCCTTATTGGTGTGATTTGGGTCTTAAATAGGTGCTATGCATGTCCAGTAGGGAGTTGTATAAGTGTTTTTCTGAGTCAGGGTAGGTTAGGGTCCATAAGTACAAGTCCAGGAGGCGGGGGCCCACTTTCCGGATGGGACCACTTTCCGGACATGCTTTTGGCTCTATTACATCAGAAAGTGGAGGGATTACTGTACTTCCTGCTCACGGTTCGAGCCCAGTGGCCGCGATACCGAATGTTTGAACGTGTCGGCTGTCCGGCCAAAGTTCACAGGGACTTTTACGTCCAGATAATAGCAAGTAAATTTAGATAATGGTTTAACAGAGCCAAGGTCCAGCATCTGGCTGAATCGGTAGAGAGGCGGTCTGCAGTTCCAGTGGACCCAGGTTCGAATCCCGACTGGGGCAGGGAACAGTTTAACCCGCCCCATCCCGACGTTTTCTGGGCAGTGGTACGCCCCAGTCCCGACATTTTTGGACCTTTTTTTTTTTTACTCAAACATCCGCTTTTGGTGAGAAACATTGAAAATTCATAGAGAAATCGCTCACCTGAGGTTTAAAATACTCAATTTAGGTACGAGTACTTCCTTACCTGACTGGGTTTTCCAACAGGCTGGCACCAAAGAAAACGAGTTCTATGGGAGGGTAACTATTTTATCCACTCATAAACAGTATTTATTTATTTACTTGGTACGAATTTATATGTAGTACAAGAGTATATTGGTTTTCAAACAGTAATATAGGCATTATAAGCATTGTTTCACTCACTAACTCATCACCATTCATGACCTTTTTTTTCCCACATTACCTGATCATCATTTCTGACTGTTTCTTCCTATAATGCTATGTAAACTTTGTCCTCCACATTGTCATCGATTGGGGAATCACTCTGGCCCTGAATGTCTTTATTGGCCAGGTCACTGGTAACAGGTGAATTGCCAAGACAATGGCGTGCAGGGGGGGGGGGAGAGGTTATGCGGTGTAAGGCATTGTCCATGCTTGGCATCTTGTAGAGGAATAGAGGAAGGTGTCCCATGTATACGTGCCAAAAATCACTCGCGAAATTACTCGCGAAAATTGAAAATTGTGCAAATTAGGGACCTTGCAATGTTGCCGCGTTAATTCACGTCGCCGGGACATGAGTGCACATCATGTGCGGACGTTAATTCACGTCGCCGGGACAGCGCAGGTTAAGGATTTGAATTTCATTAAAAAAAAAAAAAAAAAAAAAAAAAAAAAAATGCAGACTTTATTGATCTACCAGAAGACCCGCCAACATGTCGTAAAAGTACCCCCGCTAATACCTGTACACCAGTCCTGCATGAGACAGCCCTAGCATGTATTCAGTATGGACAGTGGTTGTTAGCGCCGAAGTGATGACATGTGGTGTAAGAGGACTACTGGGCCTTGGGATAGGCAACTGCCCCTGAGAAATGGGCCCTGAAGCCTTTGCCCAGAGTCGAAAAAAAAAAAAAAAAAAAAAAAAAAAAAAAAAAAGCAGACTTTATTGATCTACCAGAAGACCCGCCAACATGTCGTAAAAGTACCCCCGCTAATACCTGTACACCAGTCCTGCATGAGACAGCCCTAGCATGTATTCAGTATGGACAGTGGTTGTTAGCGCCGAAGTGATGACATGTGGTGTAAGAGGACTACTGGGCCTTGGGATAGGCAACTGCCCCTGAGAAATGGGCCCTGAAGCCTTTGCCCAGAGTCGGAAAAAAAAAAAAAAAAAAAAAAAAAAAAAAGGATACTGAGCATCTGGATAAATGAGGGACTACTGTGTATTTAGTTGGCATAAACTGTTGTAAAAGTGAAAATTTAGGTTTATGAGTGGGGTGTCCAGTACCAATTAAGGTAAATCTCACAGGTTCTGTGCTTTCATTATTGTGCAGTTTCATTATGACCCATTAGGCTCAGTACCAATTATGTGCAATAACCAATGGACACTGTACAGTATGTATATATATTATATATATATATATATATATATATATATATATCTATCTATCTATCAATCTATTTATCCACATCTATATACAGTAATCCCTGGCTTATAGCTTCTTCGTTATCATGGTTTTTGTTATCATGGCCAAATTAAATCTGTACTCCCACTCATTAGCATTCGAACAGTCAGACAGCACCTGACTGACTGTGACATGGTTCTCTTTTCACTCACCTGTCAGCTGACACAGCACAAATTTTGTAGCAACACAATGAATTTTCAGTTTTCGGTTAAAATTGTGTGGCACAAACTTTTACAGATGCATTTTTATTCAGAAACATCATGGGCAATCAGGCGACACTTATCAACAATCACAGCATGCACCTTCTCAACGTGATCATTGTCTCTTTACATGGAAGGCTGTCTAGATTTGGGATCATGTTCGGTGGACGTTCTTCTTAATTTGAACCACTGGAAACGCTTGTGACATTGCATATGGCTCAAACAATCCTCCCTGTAAGCCTCTTGCAACATTTTAAAAGTCTCCATAAAAATTTTCCTTAATTTGAAACAAAATTTCACATAAACATGTTGTTCTTCAGGTTCCTTCATTGTTCATCTTGCAACAAATTGCCAATTGCACTAAACACATGTTCACTCAAGCGTGTGTACCCTGATGACAAAGTGATGCGTGTGAAACAGCTATGGTACGTCTATTTTATGCAAAGCGTTTGCGCATTGTCCCTCCTGGGGAGTCCCCATCCCACAGTGTTGCCATACTCTGTACTGGGCAACTTAATCGCATTAGAAACAAGGCATAAATGACAACTCTCCCTCACAGCACATGACTCTCTGTCTCTCTCTCTCACTCTGCATATAGAAATTGCATTTTTTGTAATTTATTTCTATAAAAAGTCTATACAGTTTTATGAATTATTAGAATTTGAGGAAAAATCTCCTGACTGACTGTCTCTCTCCCTCTAACATTATTTTTTATTAAGACTTTGATTTTCTCCTAAAGTATGATGTTTTATTTGTGGTTTATAATTTTGATTTATTTTCCACACCACCTCTGAGGCTGAGGAAAAGCCTCCTGATGGTCTTGTTGCGCTCCTATTCAATTTTCACCACATTCCCTCCCTCCCTCCCTCCGTCTTGTCTTTTCTCCCTTATCTCCGGCCTCTCCAACCTCCCTCCCTCGCTGTCCACCTATCCCCCTTATCTCCATTCCCTTTCCCTCCTCTCTATCTCTCTGTTACTGTCTGTCTGTCAACATCATGTTTTTCTTATGAATGTGATACTTTCCAAGAATGATGTTTTATTTGTTCTCTATAATTTCAACTTTTTTTTCCACACCACCTTTTAGGTAAAAGTCAAGGCGCATTTTTTTTTATAGAGGTTTTCCCCAGGAGGCCTAATCAACAGCTTTTGAGGGAACAATTATAGGTCTTCTGTTTGCCTTCTCTTCTAAAAATACTTATTTACATTGTAAATAAGCTCTTTTTCTCTACTGTGGAGCACACGAGAGCGAGTAGCAGGAGTAAGAGCATCCATCTCAGGTGGCGGCCACAGTGGAAATGACCTGGATTAACACAGTGACTCTACCCTTTTGTGCGTGGCAACGTTGGAAAGCAACGTTGCCAAGTGTTGTGGTATTTTTAAAAAGTCATTGTTATTATTAGAAAAAAAAAAAAAAAAGAGACATTTATAACACTATATAGCCTTATTAGAGAATTAAATATATATATATATATACTGGAAATAAACTTCATTTAAAAGTAGTATATAGCTGACATGAGACAGAGAGGTGTACACGTTTGGCAGAGAGGTGGCCTAGGAAATTCCCAAGAGGGACAAAGCCTAAATGCGCTTCATAAAATAGACAGACCATAGTGTTAGACGAAAGCTTAAAGTCACTGCTATAATGCACTCCTGTCGTGATCACACAAAGCCACCTAGTTCGTGCGCTGTTTCAGAAGTTAGGCTCCTTTTTGGGCAAACCTCATGTGATGAGGCCCTACTCAAGGAGTGTCGCTGGTGAATGGGACCACTCGCTCTCCACCCCCTAGCCCAGGAATCCCTTACCTCAAGTTCATCTTGTCCATTCAAGATATGTGTACCCTGTACACTAACAGATTAGATATTCTTACTGTGTCCTTTTTCTAACCATGCCTATGTGTATTTCTGGTACAGAGATAGCCCGATTATCTGGGCTATATGGTGTGAAGGGGTGCCCAAATAGTCCAAAATCATGATTAATTCAGCAGAAACAAAACACAGGTACTTTTAGACTGATTTATTTACCAGTAAATGTACACTTTAAACAGCAAAAAGACCTTACCAATTCAATTCATATTTCTCCAGCTTGTTTCTGTATTTTTCTGACTATTTTCAGTTTGGCAAATTATTTTTTTCTGCTGAAAAACTTCCTCCCTGTTACTATTGTCACATTTCTTACGCCGTACTGTACCTACGACTATTTCCAGCGCAATGGAAGAAACTCAACATACTCAAAGGTGGATTTTGTTTCCCAATTTCCCAACTGGAGGTTAGGTTAGGTTAAATTACAGTATTAGGCACAGTTTCTGGTAGGTGGGGGTGCTCACCATCCACTCACTCGATGTAATGCCGCTCTCAGGGGTCTGTCCTTTCCTCTCCTCCATCCTTCTTTCCTTCCATCATCTGTCTTTCTTTCCTTCAGTCTTTTCTCGTCCTTCTGCCTACGGAAGACTTTACATTCCCTCTTCTGTCTTTCCTTCCTTCATTCTTTACTCTTCCTTCTGCCTATGGGTGACTCTAAACTGAGTGACAAGCCAAATGGTTTCCTGTACACCAGGAAACCATTTACTACACTGGATGGTAACCACATAACCAAATTTTGGCACCTGGTGGTTTAGTGGGTAATTATTGTGCTCGAATCGGATTTGAGCTGGTGAAGGTTTACATCCAAGGGATGGTTGGAGTTTACTGTCCACGTAATGCCACTCAGGGATGAGTGAGGCTGATCACTCTCATCTTAAATGTCAGGACCAAGTACCTAGCCCCAGGCTCCTATGCTCCTCATGAGGCAATGTAGGACTGGATGATGGATGGATGGTTAGGCACAGTTAAGCTAGGTTGGGTCAGGTAGATCAGCTAAAAACAATGGGGAAATAGATTTAACATGCAACAGATATTTATGGATATTAAACGGTTATTAAATGGATGAGAAACAGGGATGTGGAGGAAGATGAGAGATGGAAGAGAGAGTTATATGTAGAGAGGGAGAGAGAGGTGAAAAGATTAGTAAGAGAGAGTAAGAAGAGAGTCGATGACAAATTTTGAAGGAATTTTAATGTAAAGTGGAGGGAATGTAAGAAAATGTTCTGGAAAGAGGTAAAGAGAGTTAGACTGGGTGTTAAGGAAGTAAGTTGGTGTGTGAAAGATAAAAATGGTGGATTACTAGTGGAGAAAGGAGAAAAAGTGAGCAGATGAATAGAACACTTTACAAAATGCTGAACATACAGAATGAAGGCAATGTGAGTATAAGTGGCTGGGGAATGGCTGGGAGAAGGAGGGAGATAAGAAAGGAAGAAATTAGTAGGATAGAAGTTGTGGAAGCAATGAAGAAAGTCAAATTGGGGAAAGCCCCAGGAATTGATAGAGTGTGTCGTGAAATTCTGATGCATGGGGGAGAGATAGTAGTAGAATGAATGTGGAAGATGTGCAGATTGGCCTGGAGGAAGGTAAAGTCTTGGAGGATTGGAAGTCAGGTATAATTATTCCCTTGTCCAAAGAAAAAGGGGAAAAGGATGTGTGTGGTAATCATAAGGGAATCTGTCTTCTTAGCGTAATAAGAAAAGTATATGGTATGGTATTTACTGACAGAGTTAGGGAAATAACAGAGGAGTTAGCTGAAGAAGAACAGGGAAATTTTAGGAAGGGAAGAGGTTGTGTAGATCAGATACTCATTCTTTGCTCTTTTGTGTAAAAGTTTCTAGAGACGGGAATGAAGCTGTATGCGGCCTTCATGGACTTGGAGAAAGCATATGACAGGGTGGATAGAAAAGGATTGTGGTAAATTAAGAATGTGGAAGTTACTGAATGCCATGAAGAGTATGTATGAGAGTGCTAAGGCTGCAGTGCATGTGGATAGTGAACTGAGTGAATTTTTCTATTTGATGGTTGGATTGAAACAGGGATGTGTCATGTCTCCAGGGATGTTCAATCTTTATATGGACAGGATTATAAAAGAGATACAAGGTAGGGCAGTGGATGCTGAAGCTGCCCTCGTTCGAGAAAGCTGTGTCTGGAAACTCCCTATACTGTTGTTTGCAGATGATACTGTGTTGTTAAATGAAGATGAAGGCGGGGGGGACCTGCAAGGCTTGGTGAATGAGTTTGGGAGAATGTGTAAGAAATGGAATCTAAAGGTAAATGTTGAGAAGAGTAAAGTTATGGTCTTTGAGAGAAGTGAAACCACTGAATGTACAGTGAGGCTGGATGAGGAGGAAATGGAAAATGTGAGTGCATTTAAGTACTTTGGTAGTGTGATGAGTAAGGATGGAAGTTTAGAGGGTGAAGTGCTTGAAACGGTACAGCAAGGAAGAAAGGTTGCTGGTTCTTTAAAAACAGTGATAAGAAACAGGGAAGTGAGCACGAAAGTGAAAAAGTTACTGCATGACAGTATTGTGATACCAACTCTAATGTACGGAAGTGAAGCTTGGACCTTGTTGGAGGGACAGAAGTCAAGAGTGAGAGCTGTGGAAATGAGTTATTTGAGAGGAGCATATGGAGTCACAATGAGAGACAGACTGGCAAACAAAAGATGTGAAGGAGAATTGTGGTGTGCATGTGGATGTGATAGGAAGCATTAGGAGAAATACATTGAGGTGGTCAGGCCATGTAGAGAGGATGGAGAGCAAGAGACTGACAAAGAGAGTGTGTGTGAAGTGAGATGGAGAGGGGGAGAGGCCAAGGATGAGATGGAGGGATGGAGTGGAGAGGTATATGAGTCAGGTGGATGTGGGCTGGGAGTAGGGCAGTGAAAGGGCGGGGGACGGGGGGACATGGAGGCGATTTTCTTGTGGCCACCCTTTACAAGATTAAGGCATCTGGCAACAGATAGATAAATTGACATGTTATTTACCAATCCAGAAATAATAAGAAAAATACAAGAGACTATCAGGAAGAACTGATTTGGTAAGGTGCTTTTACTGCTTAAAGTAAAGCATATATTTAGCCCCCTCAAGGGCCGTGAGTTCAGAAATTTGTGTGCTCCCGTGGCTGGCCTCGGGACCATTTTTTTCAAAGTTTTAAAATCAATTTCTTTTTCTTACAGATGTGAAAAGATTTGTCTTGTACACCTGGCTTTTTTTTCCCCCTAAACCCATCCTGTGATTTGCTATGATTCATGGAAGAATTAATAAAATTAGGGCGCATGTTATATTAGCATGTAAACATATAGGCGAAAACACCTGGGATGAAGTGACAGCCTGGATGCTTGGGATGGTAGAGTAGGGCCGTGTAAACATTCCAATAACCTTCGTTCCCTTCCCATAATTGTTCGCAGTTTTTATAGCTCGCCCTAACTTAACATCACTGACACCAGTGCAATAAAGCATTGTTCAAGGCCAGTAGCTGTGAAGGGGCTATTGGAATACATTATTGTTTGTCTCACTACTCTCTCTTTCACACATACACATAGGAACAACAACAGAATGAGCAGTAAATGAACACTTAACTTGAAGGAGCAGAAATAACTGTATGTTCAGTCCGTCCGAAATGTGTTGGGAAGGGCGATATCAAACGAAGACTGTGGAAGTGAATGCTGATTTATGAGAACAAGTGGGACGAAGAAGCAATTTTTTTGTGATTTGCACATTTTTGTTCCATTTTGTCCCCTAAATTTGTGAAACTCATAAATTTTCATCTAAACATACAGTCTAAAGACCTTACCAATTCAGTTCACATTCCTCTAGTTTGTTTTCTGTATTTTTCTGACTATTTTGAGGGTGGTCAATTACCTTCTCTTGCTAAAAGATTTCCTCCCTCTCATTACCATCACGTTCCTTAAACCGTACCTACGACTGTTTCCAGCATAATGGAAGAAACTTACTCAATGTACTTTTAGGTGTATTTCATTTCCCAATTTCCCAACTGGAGCCCAGGTAAGGTAAGGTTAAGTTAAATTATTTGTTGGTTATGCTAGGTTAGGTTAGGTTAAATTATTAGGTAGTTAAGCTAGGTTAGGTTAAATTATTAGGTAGCTGAGCTAGGTTAGGTTAGGTTATCAGTTGCCTCACCAAATTCCACCCCAACACCCTTGTGATCAAGTTGTGAGCAGGAGGTGTGGGTCGGGGGTAGACTCATGCTTGTTTAGGTTACCCGTGGCTCACTCACTAGCAACCGGATGCTTGCTGTTTAAACTGGAGCTATCGTACAGATAATTTTATGTATTACTGTACCACTGAACCATTCAGTCACGGCCTGGATATATTGAAACCTGGATAATCAAGCTTTCACTGTACTTACTGTAACATTATGTATGTATATAGAGGTCTAAATTGTCATAAAAGAGAAAATTGGGGTTGAATATTGGGAGCTTATGACCTGTAAAGATAAATCCCACAAGGTCATTATTGTGAGTTTTTGTTATTCCATCCACGTTCAATACCATTTATGCGTGACAACCAAGGGATGACTGTCTCTCTCTACTTATATCTGCATCTATCTATCTACTTATTTATCTATCTATCTATCGATATACGATATTAAAACTTCATTCCCAAAACACCTAACTTTCCTCTCTGACATGTCCCTCTGCTTCAGTTTCTACATTTTCTTTTATATCTGGTTTGTCATGCTGTGACTTCTCTTTGCGTGGTGCAATGTAGAACTTGACGTCGTTGAATTTCTCTCTTTGCTGCAATATACGACCTTGGTGCTTATCAACTTCCTTTTCTATTGCCATGAAGATATTTTTCTGGAAAAAAAAAAAAAAAAAAAAAAAAAAAAAAAAAAAGCCAATTAATTATTGTGCATTTTGAACAGGTTACTGGCATGATTCTGACATTATATTCAACAAAAACTGCTAGGCTACACACAATGTCTGGCTCACAGTACCACTGTCCCATTGTTTAATTATTTTATATCACCAGCTTCAGGTATAAAACATTTTGTGCTCTTTGTGAAATATAAAAATTTTAAAGGATCTTACAACATTACATGATTCTCAGGAACCATGGGAAATCCAAACAAAGTGTCAACAGTGGCTCACCTGACAAGTACATACTCACAACAATAACAGAGTTTTGGTCCTGCACAAATGTCCTGTATTTTGCTTCCCAAACTATGACAGTATAGCTTAATAACATTCCCACATGAATTTCAACACACTGTTCCAGAAAACTTTTCACCATGTCTTCCGGTGTTCCTTTAGAAGTGATGGTTGCTTTAATCTGGAATCCTTTCTTCAGCCACTTGCCAATGCTGACCATCTTGGCATTATAATCCTTGGATGCAATAGTGCTGCTGATCTGCAACACCTTCTCTCCCTGCAGTGCAACAATACCTTTAAATGGAGTTGCTCCTAAACAGCATGCATTAGATATGAACTATACTACTATACTACCTTTAAGAACTTTAAATGGAAGTGCTATACAGTAGTGTTCTAGGGAGTACAGTACACAGTATGGCTATAATATGTTAAATTACAGTAAACTCAAATTTAGTTATGAATGAATGATTCCAGTAATGACTTTAGTATAATCTGTTCTTAATATCCTTGGCTTACTTATCTACAGTAAAAGTCCTGTAATCCGAATGGCAGGGAACCAAGAGTATTTCGAACTACCGTTTTTTTTTTAACTATGAGGAGGGACTTCCGAAAACAATTAGAAATATGTACATGATCATTAACACTTTCCAGTTCGGTGATACTATTTTCACTCATGGGAAAATTTGAAAAAGTGACCAAACAACGTTCAGAAAAAAAATGGGATAAATATATTTATGCGCTCTTTCAACTTGTACTCATCACTATCATTTTACTTTATGCAATATCATTTTCGTTTTTCTTTCGTCTTATTCTTCAAAGCCTCAGCTTTCTAACTTTAAAAACAAATCCATTAATCCAAATATTTTGAGGTGAGAAAAAGATCAGGAAAAAAAAAAAAAAATCAGCACGTGACAGGGTAGGAGGGAAGGAAAGCGTGGAGAGGGGGGAAAGTGGGAGGGTTCTGCCGGGTGGAGGAGGGTCAGACCCTGGGTTTCTCACTTGTTGTGTCACATGCTTTCGTTTAGCAGTTTTCTTTCCACCATGACTAATTGGTGTGGGAGCCATTGCTACTTTGTTTTAGTCACTTATTGCTCCAAAAATTGAGCAGAATTATCACAAGAGCATCAGACTGGGCACAGGTATAAACTGAACATGGCCATCCTCCCTACTTGCTGCCACTTTCCGCTGCTAGCTGGATTTCAACCCCACCTAGAAACATTCAGAGTACTGTGATATTCCGAGTACTGGTGGTCAAACTGAAGGACTTTTAATGTACTGGTGGTCAAACTGAAGGACTTTTAATGTACTGGTGGTCAAACTGAAGGACTTTTACTGTAGTACACTGAAATGAATGATTCCAGTAATGATTTAAGTCTATTTTTTTTCAGTATTCTTAACTTCACTTGATGTAGTACTGCCGTCTTCTTCCTTCATCATTATCCACCTTTTTGTGTCCGCATCTCTCTTTCCATTTCTCCCATCTTTCTTGCCACGTATTATTACTCCTCACTCCTTTTTAGGTGGCCTACATTGAGTGACACGCCAAACAGTTTCCTATAAGACTGGAAACCATTTCCAGCGCTGGACGGTAACCACATAACCAATCCATACATGTTCCTTACATGTCAGCAAGTGGGTTGGTGGGGGGTAAGTGCCCCTCCCCATAAAACAACTAACTCAAAGACAAATGACCATCCCTTTCGGGATGATGTGTCTGGCTACAGATAGATAGACTTATTTTTTTTTTTTTTTATGTGAGGAAGAAGGAACCAAAGGCAATGAGCCTGCAAAACTGTTCCTTCCAAGAGAAAAATAAAATACAAGAGAGAGCCAAATTCAAGATCTGATCATTTCGAGATGCCTGGACACACTGCATTTAAAAGACTGAAGATCATAGGAAGCAGGAAATACAGACAGAGGGAGACAGTTCCAGAGCTGACCTGTTGCATAAATCAAGGACTGGGAGTAACGGTTAACTCTTGCATTAGAGAGTTGGACAGAAAAGGGATGAGAGTTTGCTCCTAGACGGGTGCTACGCGCCGTCGTACAGGTGGAGGAATGCATGCAGACAGTTCAGAGGAGCGTGACCATTGAAGTAGCAATAGAAACGAGATAAAGATGCAACAGTGCGGCGAAGAGACAGAGGATGAAGGGAGTGAGTAAGAGGAGGAGAGTTCATGAGGCAAATAGCCTTTGACTCCATCCTATTGATAAGAGCTGTATGTGGGGAGGCCCCCCCCACACATGAGAGTTGTACTCCACACAGGGACGGATAAAACCCCTGTACAGAGTCAACAATTGTGCAGGGGTAAAGAAGGAACGGAGTCGGCTTAGCACACCCAATCTCTTGCAAGAAGGTTTTACAAGTGCTGTAATATGATCTTTCCAAGACAAGTCCCGAGTAAATGAAACCCCAAGTATGTTCAAGGATGATGCAGGATTAAGCTTAATATTATTAAACATTAGTGGGTATAACTGTGGAAGATTCTGTCGAGCTGATAGGTGCAAAAACTGAGTCTTTGAATCATTAAAAACAACCAAATTATTTTTACCCCAGTTAGAGATACGAGCCAAGTCAGACATTAGGTGCGCCATCTAGTAAAATACACTAAAATGAAGGTATCAGTTTATCTAATTTACTGACTTAATGGTAAATGGTTTAAAGGCTGGAATGCCTCAGTATAATAATGGCCCAACCATGTACACAGTATGGGTTTGAACTCCTATGGGTGTCAGCAGTGTTTTTGATCTTGTTAGGTTAGTGATGACCAACTGATTTCTCACTCTTGAATGTTATGAACTACATTAGCCTAATTTCCAGCCCCAACACCTCAAAGGGGGTAATATGAGTTTAGCTAACAGTAATTTTACTGAGTGGTGATTCCATGTAAAGTATACTATAAATGAAACTGAACATGTCTCTACAGTGGAAATAATACAACTAGTCATGTATCTCATCAGTTTAACTGATCACATTACCAAAAAGTTACAAATTTACATAAAATGAAAAACCGACAGGCTATTGGAGTTTAATCAGGAAAAGATAAGTCCCAGGTATAACAAATTTAATTTATGTGGCATCAATTAGAATGAATCACTCAGGGTCAACACAGCATGCAGTGAAATGTACTGCAGTAGTTTAATCAGGAAAAGATAAGTCCCAGGTATAACAAATTTAATTTATGTGGCATCAATTAGAATGAATCACTCAGGGTCAACACAGCATGCAGTGAAATGTACTGCAGTAAAGTATGATTTTTATAATCATAATTGTACACACCCTGTTCCCTACTGGAACAACACCAAAGGATTGCCATAATAATGTTTGAATACTTTTTTTTTTTCTAATGCACATCTTTCATGCACTGATCACCATCCTCATCTTCCTTCCTTCTTTGTGATGTGCAGTCCTATCATATAAAGTAATAATACCATTTCCTTTGTATAACTTCTGGAGACTCTTCCAGGCACTCTCTCTGTATCCATTGAATATTTTCATATCACTTGTTGTTACGGCTCAGCTGAGCATGAACCTGGTGGACTGCAGGCTGAAGCCTTTTCCTATAGACAATCATCCAGCAGTCATATTATCCATATTATAACTCTTATATGGTAGTGTTCTGAAACTTAAATTATTTATCCTGTATATGCTTGATAATTTTTAACAGATTTAATCTCACTCACTGAAAGTCCTCATTTCACATATAAATCAAAATCTTATACTCTGGTTGGGAAAATGTGTTGGTGATGGATAACCGTCCTGTATACATATTGGTAGGTACAGTATTATGCAGATGTATGCTCAGTATCAAAAGTTACTGCAGTGCTAATACTCAATCTCCAAACTCTCAAAACTATTATATACACTTCCCCACCCATAAACATTTTAAGGTCTGACCTTAGATGAGGAAGAAGATTTTGAGCTCATTCTGTTCTTCCTATTTAGTTCAAAGTACTGTCTTCCAGACATCAGTTTGTACGTGGCCCTGTCACTGGTCTTTACTGCAGGGTCTTCAATCTGTACCAGCTTTAGGTCTCTCTGCTTGGCAAATTTTCCTGCCTGCATAAGTGTTGTGGCTGACACCTTACCTGAAGAAAAAAATTACATAAATGTTCTAAATACAGTATTAGCAGTTCAGAAAGGGGTGGTAGATTTGAAATTGGCTCCTAATCTTTGGTGGACTTGAGAGTGACATCAGGATCTGACTGGCCATTGCAGTACAAGAGACTAAACATAAGCATGCAGAAACTTAGACAAAGGAAACAAGCTGTGTAGACTACGATGTAGACTACGATGTCTGAAAAGATTAAGACTAGAGGAGGAACCATAAACAAGAACAAAAATGGCCACTCTCAAAACAACAACAAACTTCAAACAGCATGGAAGGATACAGGTGAGACTGAATGAACTGAAAATGCTCGGACATGTAACATCTGTGATGCAGAAATGCTTGCTGAGTCTGCACAAGCAATGGAATGTGAGATATGTGAATGTCATTTTAGCATATCTTGTATCAACATCGATGAGATGCAGTGTAAAATTTGGAAATCGCTACCATCAGCCCCCTGGTATTGTGCAGAATGTAATCCCCAAATCATCAGATGCAATAATGCTGCTGAAAAACTGATAGTCAACAGATATATGGAATTTGAAAGCAGATCTTTACAGAGATTCAATATCAAAGGAAAGGCCTAGCACAGAGGAAGTTTGGGTGATAACTGAGCAAGAGTTAGGAGAAAAGCCTGGCAAAGAGGAAGTCAGGTCAATGAGTGGGAAAGAACTGAGGGAAAAGCCTAGCAAGGAGGATGTTACACTAATGACTGAGCAACAGTTAGGAGAGAAACTTAGCACAGTGGAAGTCAGGACTCTGATATAGCAGGAGTTGGGAGAGAAGCCTTGCACTAAGGTAATCAGGTAACTATGCAGTAACTGGGAAAGTGTAAGGATATGAACAATGACAGTGCAAAAATTGAGGAAGTGAAGGATGCTCCTAGAGAAAATCAGAAACCCATTCATGATAAAGAGCATGAGAAAAGGAAAAGGAATTTGGTAATATTTCATTTACCAGAACCTGATGTAGTGATAAAAGAGCATGACCAACTGAAAAAGGATAAGGAAAATGTAAAAAGGACAGTAAGGCTATGTATTTAAAAAAAAAAAAAAAAAAAAAAAAAAAAAGACAAGGATCCAAAGCCATGCTGACCGTACTGGATGACAGTTATCTAGAAAAAAATATTTGCAAAGCCCGAAAAGATTAGAGGACATGATATATGGTCACATTCTGTGACATTAAAACACCACAGAAAAAAAAAAAAAAAGACCAAAAAATGTTCAAAGATTTTTCCTTCAGGATATTAGGACCACCAGCAACCAAAAGGATGGTGAAAGTAGAGAAATTCCATTTGTAATGACAGTAGATAACAAACAGAAAAGGAACAGGTCAGAGGAAAAAGACCATAACAGGAGGGGAGCAATAAGAGTAAGCATTTATTGGCCTAGTAGTAACACACCATATGTCTATCTATTTGCCTACTGTCAGATGCCTTAATCCTGTAAGGGGTGGCCACAAACAAATCGCCTCCATGTTGCCCTGTCCCCCGTCATTTTACTGCCCTCCCCCCAGCTCACACGTCTCTATCTCATACACCTCTCCACTCCATCCTTCCATCTCATCCTCAGCTTCCCTCTCCCTCTCCCCCCCCTCCACCTCACTCACATACACTCTCCTTGTTAGTCTTTCGCTCTCCATCCTTTCCACATGGCCAAACCACCTCTATATATTTCTCCTAATACCTTCTATTGCATTCACATCCCCACCACAACGCTCCTTCACTTCCTCATTTGTCAGCCTGTCTCTCCATGTAACTCTACATGTTCCTCTCAAATAACTCATTTCCACTGCGCACACTCATGTGTCCTTCCAACAATGTACAAGTTTCACTTCCATATGTTGGAGTTGGTATCACAATACTTTCACACAGAAACTTTTTACTTCCATTCTCACTTCTCTACTTGTTATCAATGCTTTTAAAGCACCAGCAACCTTTCTTGTGGGGCTGATCACTCTCATCTTAAATGTCAAGACCAACATGCCTAGCCCTGGGCTCCTATGCTCCTCATGGGGCAACACAGGATTAGATGATGTATGTATGTATGTACCCTCTCAAGCACTTCATCGTCCAAACTTCCATCCTTACTCATCACACTACCCAAGTACTCAAATGAACTCATATTTTCCATTTAGGCAACTTGTGATGGATTGTAGGTCAAATGACATCATGATGCCCAAGTCTTTCTCCTGTACTGATTTCTACATTGTTCTTCCATCAAGCTTGTAGTCTGCATGTGGGTTGTTTGAACAATGTGCACTGATTTGCATTTTTTGATAATAAAAGTCAACAGCCATTTCTCACTCCATTCGTCTAGTCTCTTCATATCTCTCCTGAGGGTCTCAGTATCTGCCTTTGTCCAAATACAAAACTGTAGTGTTATAAACTTTGGCTTCATCCACAGCCTGGCTGGCTGGTGGCTCTAGGTTGACCACAGTGTCATTTGTGTAGACCAGAAACACTGGTTAAAAGCAGCAATCCAACCTAATACTGAATTACATATGATGACTTGGTGCAACCTGTCCGAGAGGAAGCACTGTATCCATCGCAGCAGGCTTCCTTCTATTATCATTGCCTCTGGTTATTAATTAGCCTTTGATGGGGAACTCTGTCAAAAGCCTTCTCACAAACACATACGGTAATTTATGTCTACACAGTATCCTATCTATCTATCTATCTATTGCCAGACGCCATAATCCCGTACGGGGTGGCCATTTGACTGAGTTATTTGTTTTACAGGGAGGGGCACTAACCCTCCACCAACCCACTTGACAAGTAGGGAGCACGTATGGTTTGGTTATATGGTTACCACCCAGCGTCGTAAATGGTTTCTTGGCTTACAGGAAACCATTTGGCTTGTCACTCAATGTAAAGCCACCTGTAACAGAAAGAAAAGCAATAAGTTGTGACAGGAAAGATTGGAGAAATAGGAAGAGAGGAGGGCAGGCACAGAAAAAAAAATGATATAGGCTAAGGAAGAAGTAGGCAGCACTACATCAAGTGAGTGGATGATGGTCACCACCACCTACTGTCTGATAATAAATTCATCCAGGTAACAGAACATATTAAGGGGGCAGCTCCTCTTCTTTCTGAAACGATATAAGGTTGTTCCTGGCCAAATGGGTTATAATTTCCTGGATAATCTTGCATTCTAGTGACTCTGACACAATGCTAGTAAAGCCCCAGGCCAGTAGTTCAAGGGTTCAGTCTTGTTACCTTTCACGTACATGGGTTATATACCGGCCGTCCTCCAGTTGCTTTGAACATCACCAATTACAAGACAGGTCTGAAAGACATCATGGAGTGGTCTGCAAATGATTTCCATACATTCCATTAGTATCACTAACAATACTGTAATCTGTTTGGCCCTGGTGCCTTTTTTTTTTTTCTTTCTTTCTTTTTTTAATGTGTCTGACTCTGGGCAAAGGCTTTAGGGCCTACCCCAAGGCCCAGTAGTCCTCCTACACATCTCCACATGTCACCACTTCGGTGCTAACACCCACCATCCATACTGAATACAAGCTAGGGCTGTCTCATAAAGGACTGGTGTACTGGTATTTGCAGAGATATTTTTACAAGTCAGCGGGTCTTCTTGTAGATCAGTACGGCCTGCTTTTATGAAATTCAAATACTTAAACTGTTCCCTGCCCTAGCCGGGATTCAATCCTGGGTCCATTAGGACTGCAGGCCACCTCTCTACCAATTCAGCCTTGCCGCAACTGATTTCCTTTAGTTGTTTAATTACTTCATCCCTGGTTATTGTCATGATATTTAGTCTGGACCCTTAAAACACATCATCTAGGACTGGGGTTGGTTGGACTGTGTGTTCTGTGACAAAAACCCCATTGAAAGCTTTATTAATTTTTTAATAATTTCTTCATCTGTTTTGGTACAATCTCCATTATGGTAATAGTTTTCAGCTGGCTGATGGTTTTCTTTGCAATAATTTTGGTGAGAACATGGGCCCAAAAATGCATGGCATTGGTCAATGATTCTATTACTACTTTCTCTTTGTAGTTATACTTAGCTGCCCTTATTTCCCAGGTCACTAAATTCTTTGCACTGTTGTACTGGTCGTGCCTTGATGCATTTTTTTCCAAGTTCTGTATTTCTTCCATGAGCCTTGTTTATTTTTCATCAGCATCTGTAGTCACCTGGTCATCCATATGGGTTTGTGGGGCATCATACTTTTCCTGTAGACTGATGCACATGATCTTACAGCTCTTTCATACTTTTCGAGGCATGCATTTCACTCCTTGTCCACTGTTTTGTCAGAAGGCAGACCCTTCCAGTCAACCTCTCTAAACAGGTTCCTTATTTTCCCTAAATCTGCCCTGTGGTAGTTGAACTTCACACAGTTTCATGCTCCTCTGGCTTGTGAAGTGCAAATGTGATGCACAAGTGCATTCTTGCACTTGCCCACTGGTGCTGTGTATCTTAAGTCATCAATCCCACAGCAAGTTTTGGTGAAGATGAGGTCTAATCCTAACTGGCTCCAGTTTCCCACATTTTGGATCCAGAAATTACCATTATCTGTTTCTATAAAGCTGAGGGCTTGGCCATACCACTGGGAACCAATCACTACCAGTACTCTGTTCTCTTTCCAGACAATACTGTACAGTAATCCTCCACTATCCGACGTAACAGAGCCAAAGGTATGTCCGGAAAGTGGTCCCATCCGGATAGTGGGCCCCAGCCTCCTGGACTTGTATTTAAGGACCCTAACCCAGCCTAACTTTGAAAGCCACCTAAATAACTCCCTATCGGACATGCATAGCACCTATTTAAAGCTATTTAAGACCCTGTTCACACCAATAATGGACATAAAGCATGAAATAAATGAAAAGGAACCATAGAATGAGGAATCAGAAGTGACTGTACCTCAGCCAGGGTACTTACAGCATGTCTGTGGCCGCCTTCTCTAAGGCTTTGGCAGAGGTGAAAATGCTCTTGAAGCACATACAGTAATCCAGTGTTGTGCTGCACTTACAGTAATTCTTTGCACTGTGAGTTATAATTGTTTAACCCCTTATGCGCGGGCATGTCGGAGGCGGTCCGTGCACCTCGAGGGAATATTCGCGTTTCGACTGACTTTTTAAAAATATTTGCCAAAAATCAGTTATTAGTCCTAGAGTATTATAATTAAATATGCACATGGCACATACCTTCAGCTTTCCCCTGGAATGTTTGTTGAGCTTTCGTCGACTACCGTAGGACTTGTGGAGACTTCTGAAGTTGGGTAACAAAGTCTCCACTTTACACTTCCCGACACTCCGTAATATGGTTACCACTGCCTGATATTATAACTACAAACACTATTCTATGAATTTCAAGTAGTTTGGAATCCATACTCCAAAAAAAAAACAGTGAAAGCAATGTAAATTAAAATCGCATACGAGCTTTCCTCCCGGGCTGGTTCCCCAATGGTATTCTGAGGCGAAGCTGTCATTTATTATTTATAAACACACACACTTTCTATTCCTAGTACTTTATTACACTTATTTACATATACAATATTTATCCATAAGTTTCTTTCAGTACTAGTAGTTTATTTTCACTCCAGGCATTCACTTTCTCGTGTATACTAGCTTAGAGAGCGAAGCTGTCACTTTCATTTTCATTACTTTCACTTTCATTACTCCTAGTATATATACTCGTATTCTTATATTACTACTTTACAATATGTATCTATAAGTTTCTTTCAGTACTAGTAGTTTATTTTCACTCCAGGCATTCACTTTCTTGTGTATACTAGCTTAGAGAGCGAAGCTGTCACTTTCATTTTCATTACTCCTAGTATATATACTCGTATTCTTATATTACTACTTTACAATATTTATCTATAAGTTTCTTTCAGTACTAGTAGTTTATTTTCACTCCAGGCATTCACTTTCTTGTGTTTACTAGCATAGAGAACGAAGCTGTCACTTTCATTTTCATTATTTTCACTTTCACTTTCACTGTCATTACTTCTAGTATATATACTCGTATTCTTATTTTACTACTTATTTACATTTCTATTCACATTCTCTATTTCATTTACATTATTTACATTTCTATTTTACTTACACTTTTATACACTGTCACTTCCAGTAACTTATAAAACTATTTTCCACTGTTCAGTTACATTTACATTCATTGCTTTCACTTGCTGTTTACACATAATTTACATTTTCACTTGCAATGTTTTAGAGACCAGAAAGATCGTAGTCACTGTCCATCATTATCATTGATAAATTAGCTAGTTCATGTTCCACAGCAGAGTCACTTAGCCTTTACCCCTTCCCACACAAGCTTTAGTAGGAGTAGAGGTCACAGGGACCTTTGCATGGGGCTAAAAAGCAGCAGAATGGGACAGGCGCGAATCCGACTGATTTCACCTTGAAAGACGAGAGTAAACTGACTGCTGGGTCTAGGGGCAGTGAAGGGTTGCCAACGTCAGCGTGGTGAAAGCTGCTAATATATACGCTATGAAATGATTGGCAGGAAATCTAGACAATACATAATAAACTAGGTAGTTCCAGGTGAATGTAAATATCACTTAGGCTTCCCCCTTCCTTTCTTATATATATTTTTATTATGAGAACAGGTCATACAGCATATTTCAAGCGGAAATAAACAGGGAAAATTAGCGAACGAGTGCATGTGGGGTATAGCCAGGTGATAATTAGCCAATTCCAGGTGCATGGCACTATCAATTACCTTTTTTCTTTTTTATATATATTATTTTGTATGAGAATAAGGCATAGGGCTCATTCCAATGGATGAAATGAGTGGAAAAATCCGGGCAAGATTTGCCTTGCGCTGCGCAGCTGGGGCAGGCGGGAGAAGAGGGTAATGGAGGGGAGGTAGGGAGGGGAGTCAAGAATGGGGAGAAATGGCTAAATTGTCAACAGTGGATGGGAGAACAGATGACAATAGCAGCAATGACTATTGTTAAACACTGGCAGTACTGACAGATGATACAAGCGACCACTTCAAAGCCCGGGCGAATTCAAAATAACACAGAATTGCAAAAGTAATGCCCTGCGGTATGATCCATTGCACCAGAGCGTCACAAAAGTGACGCCCCGTGGTTAAGGGGTTAACAATGCACATTCTGTTAATTGCACCATGCCAGTTTCAACCGCCAGTTTGCACTCCACAGTTAATCCTTTGCACTCTAAATTCTAATTTCTTAACACTGCACAATGCTGTAAATTCCTGTGTGGTCTAGTGGCGAGGTATTGCAGTTTATTTACTGTTTATTCACAAAAACCAAGCATGTGTGGCATCCATTGCGATAAGCATCTACTTGCGACTGAAGTTAGGCAGTAACTGTTGGTAAAAGGGAAGCAGGGTTGCCAGATCGCAACTCGGCCACATTACCAAACTCCTCAATTTTCATTACCAAATTTAACTTTTCATTACTAAATCCGTAAAGCTAGCATTTATTCTTCACTAATTATATATACAAGTGGAAATACATGTAATCACTCTCCTTATAATTAACAGCATATTGATTATTTTCACACTATGTAGGCTAGCAGATTAATCAGAGAGAGCAGACAATCCACCATCTCCATCCTGTGTATCCTCATACATGTGAAAAATCTGTCTGGTAATGCATTATTCTGATTCATTGCCAAACGAATTTTTCATTACCAAATTGGCCCACATTTGGTAATGAAAAATACCAAATGGCAATGCTGACAGCGGAGGGGGGAGGGGGAAGGAAGCAAGGGGTGAAGGAGCTGTGGTGTAAACAGCTGTTCGGCACTGCGCTGCAATTTCAAATTACGGGTGGGAAAAAATTCAGATTTTGGGGGGATTTTTTTCTTTTTTTGGCCATTTTTGGGTAACGAAGGTCCAGGCCTACAATGTCCAGTAAGTGGGGTGTCCGGAAAGTGGGCGTCCGGATAGTACAGGGATTACTGTATTACCATAATGAAAGTCGTCACAGACTAGATAGAATTTGTCTGTCCTTTGTACTGTTTTCACTTAATCTAATGAAATCACTTATCATTTCATTTTTTTCTACTGAGGAAGAAGGGGATCTGTACCAAAAAATAAATTTTTTCCCATCTCACTACTCACCTCACACCCGGCTATCTCTTGCGCTTCAAGGCTTTTTAGTTTTCTTACAAATGTCTCATCCACTACAAAGTCCTTCCTTGCTAAAACACAACTCCACCTCCAAGAGCATTCAGATTAATGTTCTATCTTTTCTAATAACTGAGTAATGTCTATCTATCTATATATAGGCAGACACCCTAATCCCACTGGGGGTGGCCACAAGCAAACCGCCTCCATGTCGTCCTGCCTCCTGCCATTTCGATGTCCTCCCCCCCAACTTACATCCTCCTTTCTCATATACCTCTCCATTCCAACCCTTCATCTCATCCTTGGTTTCTCCCTCCTTTTCCCCCCATCCACCTCATTCACATACAATCTCCTCATTAGTCTCTCTCTCTCCATCCACTCCACATGGCCAAATCACCTAAATGTATTTCTAACGATTTCTGTCACATCCACATCTACATCACAATGCTTCACCACTTCCTCATTTGTCATATTGTCTCTCCATGTAACTCCACATGCTCCTCTCAAACACCTCATTTCCACTGCTCTCACTCTTGACTTACAAGTGTCCTTCCAACAAGGTCCAAACCTCACTTCCATACATCAGAGTGAGGATCACAATACTATCATGTGCTGACTTTTTTATTTTCATGCTCACTTCCCTATTTCTTATCACTGCTTTCAATGAACCTGCCACCTTTCTTCCCTGTTGTACCCTTAGATGTCTTTCATCTTCTAAACTTCCGTCCTTACTCACCACACTACCTAAGTGCTTAAATGCACTCACATTTTCCATTTTCTCAACATTCAGGCTCAATGTGCAATCTTCATTTCTCTCAAAGACTTTACTCTTCCCTACATTCACCTTTAGATTCCATTTCCTACATACTTTCTCAAACTCATCCACCAAGCCTTGCAGTTCCCCTTCGTCTTCACTTAACAATACAGTATCATCTGCAAACAACAGAACTGGAAGTTTCCAAACGCTTCCCTCTCATTAGGGCCACTCCAACATCCACTGACCTACCTTGTATCTTTTTTATAACTCAATCCATATACAAACTGAATAACCATGGAGGCATGATATATCCTTGTTTTATCCAACATTCAGACAGAAACAGTTTACCACCCACATGCACTGCAACCATAGCACCATCATACATATAGCATTCAATAGTTTCCTATTTACTCCATATATTTTTAATATTTTCCACATTCCTTGTCTAACTTATGTTAAAAAGAATGGTATTCATCATTTCATGTTGCACTTTTGAATCAGTAAGGAAGATTAAATGCAGGATCTTCTCATTTATAGGTGGTTCACATTCGGCAGTCTCTTGTTGCTTAATCCACCCAGATTTGTATAAAGGCAGTTGTAGGTATGATGTGACTGGCACTGTGACTTATCTGTATTTTCTCTGGTGAAACGAAATCTGCCACTGATCTTTGCATGGCCCTCTGAGTACCTCATAATCCTTGTAGTCTGCAGTCCAACTGAAATCTTTTTTACCCTCCTCCTCATTCTTTACAGTGGCCAATTTTCTTTAGCTTCTTTCTTTCCTCTCATTCCATCTATGTTTTATCCCTGAAGATCCTAATCTTGGCAGCTGGGTATGTTGCATGGTGTTGCCCTTCCTACTGATCCAACCATTTCTTCAGTCTCAGATCTTAACCTGAGCAGCTGACCTCTCCTGGTATCTGTGCACCTCTGGCTGATGGGTTTCTTGTTTGGCATCTTTGCCTCTGTGTAGTTTTAAGGTACCTGTGATCTTGCTTGTATTCTTTCTTGTTTAGTTTCACATGACTAGTAAAAAAAGTTGGAAACATATTGAAGGTTCCATGCCATTTTTATCTCCAGATCACCTGTGTCTGGTTCAACTAGTCTGTATGTGATCCTTACCATAGTGATGGCTCAGTAACTTCAGGTACCGGTACGTGCTTATCTAGCTCCCCAAACGTTCACTTAGCCTAATTTTCCTAAACCACGAAAACATTCAGGACTTTATTCTGGTAACAGGCAGAAAAAATAAAAGCTACATTTACCCTGCTAAATTATTACTGATATATATAAATTAAACCCCTACCATTAAAGAAAGCATTATACTGCAACTTTCCAAAGTTTATTTTTGATAATGCGAATAATTACCAACTTCAATCTCCCACACATAATATGGAGTAATTGCACAAATGAAATGAGCATACCGGTATATGACCTCAGTATGGTACCTTATTCACTGAGAAGGTGCAAGATTGCTATCTCACTCAGCACATAAGAAAATTTCACCAGGATATGAAGAGACAGCGCCAATGCAATGGACTTGCTGCTTAGTAATGACGACTCTACACCGGAAGACACAAGAGTCGACAATCCACTGGAGGTAGGGGGATTTTCAAGAATACTCCCCCAGTATCTCTGCTTGTCATATGAGGTGACTAAAAGGGTTGGAGGAGGGTTAGTGCCCCTCCCCGGAAAACAGCTAACTAAAAAGACGAACAAGAAGCCTCGGACAAGGACTGACCAAATGATGATGACCAAGGACCAGACAAAGGACATGGTACGGATCGTGATGTGGAAAGTAAGGGGTGCAAATGATGAGGTGAAAGAGAGAGAGTTTGCCCAGGTGTTTGAGGGTGTGAAAGTGGATGTATGTGGAGTAACTGAAACTAAATGGAGGGGAGGGAGTGTGACAGAATGGGAGTATGGATGGGGTATATGTGCAGGAGTAGGTGAGAATGAGAGGGCAAAAGAAGGAATGTGTATTGTTGTGAGTAAAAGATGGAAGAAGACCATAAGAGAGTATGGATCAGTTGGCTCAAGGATTGTGTTGGTAAGACTGAAAGTTGGAATACAAATGTGGGCGATTGTGCACGTGTATGCGCCAACGCACGATCGTGCAAGCAGAGTGAGAGAAGAGTTCTGGACAAATGTGGAAGTGTGCATGGAAAAGTTTGGAAGGAATAAGAGAGTGTTTTTGATTGGTGATATGAATGGTAGAGTAGGGAATGTGAAGGTGGATGGAATAGTTGGTGAGTGGGGTGTGCCTGCTGAGACACATAAGAATGGCAATGCGTTAGTGGACATTTGTGCTGGGAGGGGGTTGGTGATAGCCAATACCCTCTTCAGGCACAAAATGATCCACAGGTATACATGGCAAGTGATGAGAAGGGTGGGTGGTGAACTGAATGAAAGGATGGCAATGATTGATTATGTGTGTGTGGATGAAAGGATGCGAAGATGTGTAATGGATGCAAGAGCTTATGGAGGTTGGGGGAGTGAACTTTCTGACCACTACTTGGTGGTGGCCAGAATCAAGATCCAAGAAAGATGGAGAAATAGAAGAAGGGAAGGACAGGAGGAAGGAGTAGTTGCAAGGAGAGTGGAAAGGTTACAAAAAAAATGAGAAAAAGGCAGAATACATGAGAGAAGTGGAGGAACGATTGGGTAAATATGAATTGGAGCAGATAGGGGACATGGAAGGTGTGTGCAAGACATTCACAGAAGAAATACCGTATTTCGCGGCATGTAAGACGCAGCATTGTGAAAGACGCACCCTAATTCTGGCAGGGTAGTTCTGTGGAAAAAAAGTTTGCCCTAACCAAGACTGCAGTAAGGTTTCTTGATAAGAGCCATTACCACACAGATACACACTCACCTTTCAGAATCTATTCATTACTGATCATCAGCCTTGGTTTCTTTTTTTTATATACAAAGAATGGTACAGGAAAAGAAAGCAATGCCCCTTCTTGACAAAACGTAACTGATATGAGCCACTATCACTTAGATACACACTCACCTTTCAGAATCTATTCAGTACTGCTCATCATCCTTTAGTTACTTCTTTTATGTACAAAGAACTATACAGGAAAAGAGAAAAGAAAACAATACCCCGTCTTAACAAAACGTGACTTCAAACCACGAGGCCATCTCAACTTTGTTGATAAATATGTATCAGTAAACTGATATAAACACTGTTTTTAATATTTTATGAATTTAAAACCACAAATGAAGTCAAGAAACTCTGTTCTTTCATTCACTGACGAAAACATAAAGTACAATGAATGTTCACGTCAGTTCATTTATCCTAAAAGAACCCGGTCATATTCCACACCTGTTACGGAATTTCCTCACATTGCCTTGACTCAAGCACAATATCAGACTACTACCATCATTAATCATGCACTCTAACTAACCTGTAATTACCTCCACAAATAATATAAAAAGGTAGCACTTGTAAATACACAAATTACAATGTTTCACAACGAAAGTTCAATATAGCAAGGCTGCTTGGGAACAGGATAGACAGCTGTTTGTACTCTCTTCTCTCAGTATCACTCCTTCACTGTCAGCTATGTTTGCCTTGCAGCATCAACAATTAAAAATGCATGCTTCACTGATCATAATTTACTATAAACATTCATTTCAAAACATACTGAGTATGGTGAAAACATCCATTGTTACACCTTAGTAACACTGCTGTCTCCTAGTCGCTAGACAGCAGTCTCTACCCCTTCCTCTCAGTATCACTTCCTCACTGTCTGCGATGTTTCCCTTGCAGCATCAACAGTTAAAAATACGTTCTTCACTTATCACAATTTACCAAAAACAGACATTCATCTCAAAACATGTCGAGAATGGTGAAACTATCCCTTAGCAACAATGCTGCACACCAAGGGCTAGACAACTGTCTCTACCCTCTTCTCCCAGTATCACTCCCTTACTGTCAGCTGTTTTCCTTGCAGCATCAACAATTAAAAATGCATATTTCTCTTATCAGAATTTGTTAAAAACAGACATCCATCTCAAAACATTCGAGTACTGTGAAAACATCCATTTGTGGTCTTAACACTGCTGCCTCCTAGTCACTATGGTACACACACACACACGCACACACGTACACACCACATGCAACATTCGCTCGCCTCTGAAACATTTACACCAGTCAGTTTTGGAGTACCCAGTGGCTTTATTATATGTCAAAAACATCAAAATGTATTTGGTTGTTCAATATAAATATCATCACTTACGGACATGAAACATCTCAAACAATTTATTCATCCAAACATCGTCAGTGCAAGACTAAAGGTGTACAGCACCATTGATCCTAAATTTTCCTTGGTTGCATCTGTCATGATCACCTAAAACCTATATTCACTTCATATTACTGACATGGTGAAAATTTCACTCGTCTTCAAATCCTGAGAATTCATCACTACTTTCCCCAAGTCCTGAAGCATCACTGGAAGTCATCACCACGGTCATCATCACTGTTTCACTGTCACTCTCATACAGTAAATGGTCCTCAGTACCATCCACTGCATTGCTTATACCACACTTCATACGACTTTAACTTGGCAATCGTTTTAACTGAGCACAGGCGATATTCAGACTTGGGGCATTTGATACAGCCCACATTAACTTCCTCAGTACATGTTTCCTGAACTGAATAAAATCATATGGCGAGCATGAATAAACTACCCTATAAAATACATTGCTGGGCTGAAGGGGTTATAATAAGCGGATTATCAGTTCCCTAGCCTGACTCTACCCACTCCTACTTCCTTAACTACACCCACACCAAACTCTCACCCACACCTTAGGATTCTGGTCGTTTCGGCCGTAACGTCCAAAATGGCAAACGACTTTACAACCTAACCTAACCTAACCTAACCAATTTGGACGTTACGGCCTAAATGATCGCCATTGCCGATCATGAGAGCTTTGCTTAGGCAGCAGAGATGCAGAGAGTGAACGTTGTCAATCATTCTGATCGCTTCGTCTGCCAAGAATACAGCAGAAATGGCGGACGCTGATATGAATGCCTGTTCAGGCACGCTATTTCAGATATTGTATCAGTTATGCTACTCAGTGAATTTTATCCTATTTTCATAACAAAATACTGTAATTGGGTGTGCCCTGAGTTGCATAGACATTGCTGAAGTACTTCACTTGGCTGAAAAAGTGAAACTGTAACTTCAGGCAGTAGCCTACTGTTTAAAATTACAACTGTTTTTCTTGTTTTTCGCTATTGGTATAATAAGACTGTTCACTTCTATGATACTCTTGTCAGACATGAAACAAAATGTCACTAAGAGAAGCCAACCATATGAGGGTGATTGAATTTCCATATGCGACAAAAATCAATTCTGATGACTTGTCAGGTTCGCTTGCCAGCATCGCTTCAGTATGACTGCTTTGCTAGTTAGTAAGTGGATGGCAAGCAAAGTGGTTATGATTGCCTTTCAGAAGGTTAGCAGACAGTTCACCAATGAGCATGTTAGCTTGCTAGAGTAGGGTGTACGCTAGACGCTAACCTGCTAAGTTGCTAAACCCCTTGACGGTATTGAACAGTTGAGCTGAAAACAAACAGTGAATGCTTTGTGTTCTTGATCTTGGGTGCTTTAATATCTGCTGCATATATACACTCATAAAATGTCACAAAAGTAACTGACCTAATTAGGGTTACTGAATTTCCATACGTGACGAAAGTCTGTTTTGATGACTTGGCAGTTTCACTAGCCAGCATCTCTCCAGTATGACTGCTTTGCTAGTTAGTAAGTGGATGGCAAGCAAAGTGGTTATGATTGCCTTTCAGAAGGTTAGCAGACAGTTCACCAGTGAGCATGTTAGCTTGCTAGAGGAGGGTGTACGCTAGACGCTAACCTGCTAAGTTGCTAAACCGCTAAACCCCTTGATGATATTGGCCATTTGAGCTGAAAACAAACAGTGAATGCTTTGTGTTCTTGAACTTGCGTGTTTTAATATCTGCTGCATATATACACTCACAAAATGTCACAGAAGTAACTGACCTAATTAGGGTTACTGAATTTCCATACGTGGCGAAAGTCTGTTTTGATGACTTGGCAGTTTCACTAGCCAGCATCTCTCCAGTATGATTGCTTTGCTAGTTAGTGAATGGATGGCAAGCAAAGTGGTCATGATTGCCTTTCAGAACGTTAGCAGACAGTTCACCAGTGATCATGTACGTTAGCTTGCTGGAATAGTGTGGATGCTAAACTGCTAAATCGCTAAATATCTTCACGATGTTAGCCAGTTGAGCTGTAAACAAACCCGCGAAAGTTTTGTGTGTTTCTGATCTCGTGTGTTTCTTAAATCTGCTGCATATACACACTAGTGTATATTATTTTTAAAAATCAAATCAAATCTGTATACTGTAGAAAACTCCTGTGGTTGCTAAGCAGTGAGATGATCATCTTTATAAGAGTTTCTTCTCAATGGAGCCAAACTAGCCTGCCTCAGTCTAGCGTGCAGGACGCATGGGGATATTTTAATGTAACTTTGAGACAAAAAAGTGCGTCTTACATGCCGCGAAATACGGGTATGTGCAGCATGTGATGTGGAGTGTGGGGTGAAGCAAAGATGGAAGAGGGTACAAGGAACAGCATTGTGAAATGAAGAGGTGAGACAGGCTGTGGCACAAAAGAAGAAAGCATACAATGAATGGATGAGAAATAGGGGTGTGGAAGAAGTTGAGAGGCGGAAGAGAGAGTTATACATAGAAAGGAAGAGAGAGGTGAAAAGTTTAGTTAGAGAGAATAAGAAGAGAGTGGATGAGGAATTTGGAAGGAATTTGAGTGTAAAGTGGAGGGACTGTAAGAAAATGTTCTGGAAAGAGGTGAAGAGAGTAAGACAAGGTGGCATTGAAGCTAGTAGTGGAGTGAAAGATAAAAATGGTACATTACTAGTGGAGATGGGAGAAAAAGTGAGCAGATGGAGAGAACACTTTAAGGAATTGTTGAACATAGAGAATGGAAGTAATGTGAGTATAAGTGGCTGGGGAATGGCTGGGAGAAGGAGGGAGGTGAGAAGACAGGAAGAAATCAGTAGGATAGAAGTTGTGGAAGCAATGAAGAAAGTCAAATTGGGGAAAGTCCCGGGAATTGATGGAATATGTGGTGAAATGCTGAAGCATGGGGGAGAGAGAGTAGTAGAATGGATGTGGAAGATGTGCAGATTGGCCTGGGAGGAAGGTAGAGTCCCAGAGGATTGGAAGTCAGGTATAATTATTCCCTTGTACAAAGGAAAAGGGGAAAAAGATGTGTGTGGTAATCATAGAGGCATTTGTCTTCTTAGTGTAACAGGAAAACTGTATGGTAGGATACTTACTGACAGAGGTAGAGAAATAACAGAGGAATTAGTTGGAGAACAACAGGGTGGCTTTAGGAAGGGAAGAGGTTGTGTAGATCAGATATTCATTCTTAGATCATTAGTGGAAAAGTTTCTAGAGAAGGGAAAGAAGTTGTATGCAGCCTTCATGAATATGTAGAAAGCATATGGCAGGGTGGATAGACAAGGATTGTGGAAAGAATTAAGAATATATGGAGTAGATGAGAAGTTGTTGAATGCTGTGAAGGGTATGTACGAGGGTGCTAAGGCTGCAGTGCGTGTGGATGGTGAACTGAGTGAATTTTTCTCTTTGATGGTTGGGTTGAAACAGGGATATGTCATGTCTCCACGGTTGTTCAATCTGTACATGGATGGGGTAATAAAAGAGGTACAAGGTAGGGCAGTGGATGCTGAAGTGGCCCTAGTGAGAGAGGTTAGTGTTTGGAAACTCCCTGTACTGTTGTTTGCAGATGATACTGTGTTGTTAAGTGAAGACAAAGGGGAACTTCAAGGCTTGGTGGATGAGTTTGGGAGAGTGTGTAAGAAACGGAATCTAATGGTGAATGTAGGGAAGAGTAAAGTGATGGCCTTTGAGAGAGGTGAAGTCAGTGAATGTACAGTGAGGTTGGATGGTGAGAAAATGGAAAATGTGAGTACGTTTAAGTACTTGGGTAGTGTGATGAGTAAGGATGGAAGTTTGGAGGGTGAAGTGCTTGAAAGGGTACAACAAGGAAGAAAGGTTGCTGGTTCCTTGAAAGCATTGATAAGAAAAAGGGAACTGAGCATGAAAGTGAAAAAGTTACTACATGACAATATTGTGATACCAACTCTAACATATTGAAGTGAAGAAGTTGTTAGAAGGATACAAGTCAAGAGTGAGGGCAGTGGAAATGAGTTATTTAAGTGGAATCACATGGAGAGACAGGCTGACAAATGAAGATATAAAGGAGCGTTGTGGTGTGGATGTGGATGTGATAGGAAGTGTTAGGAGGAACACACTGAGGTGGTTTGGCCATGTGGAGAGGATGGAGGGTGAGAGACTGACAAGGAGTGTATGTAAGTAAGGTGGAAGGGGGGAGAGGGAGGGGGAGGCCGAGGATGAAATGGAGGGATGGAGTTGACAGGTATATGAAAGAGGGGAGTGTGAGTTGGGAGCAGGGCAGTGAAATGGCGGGGGACAGGGTGATGAGGAGGCGATTTGTTTGTGGCCACCCAGTACGGGATTGAGGCGTCTGGCAATAGATAGATAGACATTCAAGAAATGGAGGCTGTGAGTAAGAAGCAGGTGTATACATATGAAGAAGCAGATTTTGGCCTGATGAGACAAAGACTTGATATGGATTGGCAGTACTCGTCTTCTGAACTGTGCATCAAAGACAAATGGAAGAACTTTAAAGTGAGGACCTGGACCGGTGGCGTCTTCGTCGTGGAACTACCCCCCAGAGGCTGTCGAAGAGAAGAGGAGGACAGCATGGGGGCCAAACCACCGCAAACTCCCCCAGCCCCTCATGAGGCCTGAGTACCTGGGAGTGGCTTCGGTCACCCGGTCTAGTACCACATCTCCCAACACAACACACACAACAACACCATTTTTTCTACACCGAGAAATGACTCCCGGCAGCCATTTCTCGACAACTTCTTCTAGCCAGGGACACTGAAAGCAATCCAGGACCCACAAACAAATACATATGTCCAACATGCTCAAAACCTATCACGTCGAGCCAACAGACAAAGCGTTCAGTTCAGTGCAATTCCTGCAAGAACTGGACCCATTACACCTGCACAACACTTGCATCCAGAAAACATTATACAAACACCTGGACCTGCTCCTTATGCTCCTTCCCCCCACCCACTAACCCCCCCACCAACCCTACTCCTACTTCCTTCACACCTCCACAGCCAAACCTACCGATCCTTCCCACACCATCCAATCCCCCAACTCCTCCCATTCCAACCCATCCTAATCCACCCCAACCCTTACCACCATCACAACCTCCTCCTACCCCTTCCCCTCCACCCACACCACCACCTCCCCCCCGTGCTGCAGCAGCCAACACACATCGCACACACAACATAAACATCCTTCAGTTAAACATAGATGGCAAAAACACCAAAAAACAAGAACTCACATGATTCATCAAACAACAGAACATACACACTGCCATCTTACAAGAAACAAAACTACACAGAGCACAGAAAACACCGACATTTCATAACTCACCACCATTCGAGAAGACCGGGCCGACGGCGGTGGCAGTGGACTCATCATCCTGGTACATAAATCTATCAACTTTGCAGACGCCAGTGGACACACAAAGTCACTTCTGCCCCCACATGACACCACAACAGAAATACAATCAATTAAAATATGCACTGGTAACAAATCACACATAACAATTGATAACACAAACATTCCCCCCCAGTCGTCCTCCACAGTACCACACAATTACTCTCCACAGATACACCACATCACTAACATACCGAACATCATCCTGGGTGGTGATTTCAGTGCCATGTCGTCAGCCTGGCATGTCAACAACCCTGACACAGACAGAGGGCTGGTACTACAATCCCAAACAGATCATCTTTTCATACTGAACAATCTAGACCAACATACCCATATCCCACACCAAGCCCTCTTCCTCCCATCATCCCTAGACATCACCTTCTGCTCCCCAAACCTCGCCCCCACTACATCCTGGAGAGTGGTCAAAACCCCAGGTTCTGTTCACCTCCCAATCATCATCACTACCAAAATCAGAATCACCCTAGCTGGCTACAGACACACATACACTAATTATAAGAAAGCCAACTGGGAGGCCTTTGCAACTGAAACAGAACAACATTTTGAAACACTAAACAGTACCGTACACCCATCACAAACATCAACACTGCTGTGCACTTTCATAATACAATTATACAAAACGCAGACAAAAAACACAGCCCTAGAGGCAACAGAAAGAGACATAACCCCAACTTCACACCAGAAATTCAATGCCTCATCAGACAATGGAACACACCGCAACACTCCCCAACACCCCATATACAAGACACCGTACAACAAATACAAGAACTATCTATCTATCTATCTATTGCCAGACGCCTCAATCCCGTTTGGGGTGGCCACAAACAAATCGCCTCCAAGTCGCCCTGTCCCCCACCATTCACTGCCCTGCTCCCAACTCACACCCCCCTCTCTCATATACCTCTCCACCCCATCCCTCCATCTCATCCTCGGCCTCCACCTCACTCACATACACTCTCTTCGTCAGTCTTTCACCCTCCATCCTCTCCACATGGCCAAACCACCTCAGTGTGTTCCTCATAACGCTTCCTATCACATCCACATCCACACCACAACGCTCCTTTATATCCTCATTCGTCAGCCTGTCTCTCCACGTGACTCCACAGGCTCCTCTTAAATAACTCATTTCCACTGCTCTCACTCTTGACTTGTGTCCTTCCAACAATGTCCAAGCTTCACTTCCGTACGTTAGAGTTGGTATCACAATACTGTCATGTAGTAACTTTTTCACTTCCATGCTCACTTCCCTGTTTCTTATCACTGCTTTCAAAGAACCAGCAACCTTTCTTCCCTGCTGTACCCTTTCAAGCACTTCACCCTCCAAACCTCCATCCTTACTCATCACACTACCCAAGTACTTAAACATACTCACATTTTCCAATTCCTCACCATCCAACCTCGCTGTACATTCACTAACTTCACCTCTCTCAAAGACCATCACTTTACTCTTCCCTACATTCACCTTTAGATTCCGTTTCTTACACACTCTCTCAAACTCATCCACCAAGCCTTGCAGCTCCCCTTCGTCTTCACTCAACAACACGGTATCATCTGCAAACAACAGTACAGGGAGTTTCCAAACACTATCCTCTCTCACCAGGGCCACTCCAACATCCACTACCCTACCTTGTACCTCTTTTATTACTCCATCCATGTACAGATTGAACAACCATGGTGACATGACACATCCCTGTTTCAAACTAACTTTCAAAGAGAAAAATTTGAGTGTTGAGTTCTTGTGAACTCAACACTCAAATAAACAATAAAATATCAGAACAGCAAACACTAAACTGGAAAAATTATCTCCAAACACTTGACCACAAAACAAACACCAGTAAACTCTACAAAACACTAAACAGCATCACACTCTCCAACAGCAACCCTACACACTCACATGCCGCCATCACAACAATAGACACCATACCTTCAAACAAACAACAAGCAAACACTCTCATCAATCACTTTTCACATGTCAGCCATTTAAACCCTCATCCCAAGGACTGACGTATCATTCGACGTAGGAGACAGTTCCCCACAGACCCAGGCTACGCACCTTTCACTTACAACCAGACGAAGCACATCATCAGCAACTTCAAGCACTCAGCTGCCTGTGGACCAGACAACATAAGCAACATTCACCTTAAATACCTTGGACTACAAGGCATACAAGCACTTGCCAACATATCAAACTACAGCTACTTACACAACATAATACCCAACATCTGGAAGCATGGCATTATCATCACTATCCCTAAACCCAACAAAGACACCACATTACCCTCCTCACACCGCCCCATCACACTCCTCTGCACCCCCTTTAAAGTCACTGAATGACTGATACTACAACTAGTCACACCTCACATTCCCCTAGCCCAATCACAACATAGCTTTAGGCCACTACACTCCACAAACACCCTTCTTACAGACCTTATGCAAAGAGTTTTCGATGGCATGAATTCAGCTAGGTCACCACACAGAACACTCCTAGTCACACTAGACAACAGCAAAGCTTTTGATGCCATCCCCCACCACAGCCTCACAAACAAAATACTCAACACAAACATGCACAGTAACACAAAAAGATGGTTGGCAAACTACTTAGCAGGTAGATGTGCACACATAACATTTGCCGGTCGGTCTTCTAACATCAGAAACTTCACAAATGGTGTCCCCAAGGATCTGTTTTGTCCCCTACACTCTTTAACCTATACATGCATGACATATCCACACTCCACACACCACAGATACACATAGCTTCCTATGCAGATGATATAACATGTGTATGCACCAAAACGCAAACACAGCTGCACACATCCTCCAACCTTACCTCAACACACTACATGAATGGTTCACCACAAACTGGCTTAAAATAGCCCCTGCCAAATCTACAGCGACCCTTCTCACAAACTGGACAGCAGAACACAGTCACATCCCACACCTCACCATAAAGAACACTCCCCTACCCCCCCCCCAAATCCTTGGTGTAACATACACCAATGTTATTTAAACAACACATCACAAACATTAAAAACAAAATAACACCAAGACTCAATGCCTTGAGGTCACTTGCCCATACAACATTCGGACACAGCAAAGAAACCAACACCACAGTATACAAACAATATATACGTTCAGTGATGAATTATGTAAGCCCTGTCTGGACTCCTAACCTCACCAAAACACACTACAACACTCTACAGACCATACAGAACAAGGCCCTAAAAATAATCACAGGCAGCACAGCTACTACACCCACAGACCACCTACATCAAGAAACCAAAGTCCTCAAAGTCAAGGATCACCTAGACATGAGAGGCACCCAGATTCTTGCTGCAGCCTCCACAAACCCACAACATCCACTACATTACATGGCAGCACATCCACCCACACCTAGGAACATGAAAACAACACCCAGCACATGATATCATACACAAATACTGTCATCTCTCCCCCCTCGCCCACCTCAGACCAGCTTCCAGAAGCATATCCACACTCAAATCACTCGCCGCTCCATTCGGTCACTTAAAGACAACACACAGCTGCATGCACGGACTCCTGACATCCACCCTTCTGAATCTTATCTCCCTCGTGAGGACAGGGTCCACCTGGCCAGGCTGAGATGTGGGCACCATCCAGCCCTCTTCAGCTACCAGAAAAGGCTGGATGGCTCCGTTGCTGATGCCTGTCCAGGATGTAACACAGCACTCCATACTGTTAAGCACATTATGGAAGACTGCACTGCACACAATCATCTATGCCAACAACACAACATACACTCTTTGAGAGCTCTGTGGGAAAGCCCAGTCTCGGCCATGGCCTTCCTAAGGGGCTTGGGGCTGTTCAGCCAGACTGCCTAGGGAACAACTACTACTACTTTAAAGTGAAATTACAGGAGGGTATTGATGAGTGCATTCCAAGGAAGCAAGCCAGAGGAGTCAGAAACAACAGGAAATACTTACCTATGAACAGGAAACTAGAGTCTCAAGTAAAGAGAAAACAAAGACTGTGGGAAAACTGAGAAATCTAAAAAACTGGAAATAAAGTCAGAGCACGTGCAGGTAAGATCTATGTACAAGTTGATAAAGAGTAAAGGAAACTGAATAGCCAGTTAATGAAAGAAATAACATATGAAATAAAGAAGCAAGAGATAGCAAAGAATGTCAAGGCAAATCCAACAGTGTTCTGGAAGAATAGTATGCGTAATCAAAGACAAGTAAGAAATCGAGAACAGCTGACCTGTACAAGGATGAGGAAAAAATTCCAAAGACTACTATTTCATTCATTTTTTAATTCATCATCCAATCCTACGTTGCCCCATGAAGAGCGTAGGAGCCCAGGGCTAGGCAGTTGGTCCTGACATTTAAGATGAGAGTGACCAACCTCACTCATCCCTAAGTGGCACTATATTAATGACAAGGAAAAGGCCAAGGTACTTTCTGAACAGTTTGTAAGTCTTCATCAAGGAGTTTGAAGAGGAGGTACCTACTTCAGTTATAAGGGATGTGCTGGCTCTTCAATACCTGGAGCTAACTAAAGACAAGGTTAGAAGGGTTATTACAAGCATGAAGAGAAATAAAACCCCAGATCTAGATGAGCTACATCCACTGATAATTAAAGAGATGATGGAGGAACAACTTGAACCCAGAAAGATAATATCTGACAGTTCATTCCATGAACAGGAAATCCAGGAAGACTGGCATATCACGTACATCACAGCCATCTACAAAATAAGGAGCAAGAGTGATCTAGGCAACAAAAGGCCTGTAAGTCTAACCAGCATTGTTTGTAAAATAATGGAGTCAGTCTTGCTAGAGGAAATAACATCACACATGGAGAAACACAATTTATTCAGTAAAAAAAAGTTTTAATTCATCTCTGGCAGGTCAACTTTGCTGCTGTAACTTAAGGTGCTGGACAACTGGACTGATGCTGTTGACAGTGGTCACACAGTGGATGTGGTGTACAGTACAGTGATTTCATGAGGGTATTCAATCGGGTACTACAAAAAAAAAAAAAAAAAAAAAAAAAAAAAAAAAAATACTGGAGAAAATAACAAGCTATGGTATTAAAGGAAAATATCTAGAATGGTTTAGGGGCTTCCTCTCACAAAGAATGCAACAAGTGCCGGCAAATGGTAATGCTTCTGACTCATTTCGTTTTGTTTATACAGGCTCCAACATGCTTGCATGCATCAGCCTTGGTCACCTAATGGCAGCTCTCCATGCTACTTGATCTCTGGCTGCCTCCCTATTCAGTCCCTTATCCCTGAGGTCACACTCAATGACCTTGTCCCATATCTTTTTTCGGTCTGCCTCTCGTAACTCTACCCCCAGCATTAACACTTCTTACTTTCTGCACCCAGTTGTTATCCCTCATCATTTTCACATGCTCAACCCAATGTACTCCAATCCCATCCTTCCTCTTAACTCTTCCACTGTAAACCTAGCCCCTCCAGGCCTCGCATTCAAGCATGCACTGCTTATCTGCCTAACCACTGTCATTTCTGTACATATGAGCCTGCAAATATCCCCTTCATTTACTGCCCAGGTCTCACTACCATACAGCATTACACTCCCAACACATGCCACATACAATGATCCTTTAGCACAGTGGGAGAGCCCTCTCAAAATCAGGAGAGGAAACAGCTCCCTTAACTTCTTCCAACCACTCCTCACTCTAGCCACAGAGCTAGCTCTGGCCCCACCTCTAGCACATATCTCCCAAGTAATAAAACTCTTCCACACACTTGAGACTCACCAGCAAGACCAATCCTTTCACACCTGACAGTCTCCTTATGCACATGTCCACTCTCCTCCTTCTTTGACAGTGCCACCACCAACCCTAGATACCATCACCTTTGTTTTATCTGCATTTACTCTCAAACTCTTGTGGCCCACACCATCTCTCCACTTCCTGAATCTTTCCTCCTTCTTCCTCTCATTCTCTGCAGTCAACACCAAATCATTGGCATACAACACTTCCCTTGGGAGTCCATTTCTCAAGCCACATGACAGGGCTTCAAGCACCATATTAAACAACAACTGAGCTCAAGACTTGTCCCTGTACACCAATATTCACAGAAAACTCGTCACCCAAATCTCTATTCACTCCCACCTGGGTGCGAGCACCTATATACACGGCCATTACCACTCTAACTAGCCATTCCTCGATCCCTAGCTTTCCCATTGCCCACTTCACTACCTCCCTAAGGATTCTTCCAAAGGCCTTCTCCAAATCAACAAAAACAAAGTACAGATCCCTTTTCTTTCCTCTATATTTTTTTTTCCAGACGCTGTCAAACAATGAATATGGCATCAGTGGTCCCTTTGTCTGGCATAAACCCAAACTGCATCTCATCAACATTCACTCTTTCTATAGTCATACCTTTTAGAACTCTCTCCATTACCTTCATTATCTGGTCCAAAAGTTTTATGCCTCTATATTTTCCTCTTTCTTGATTGGAAGGAAGTTACAAGTGGTGTCCCCCAGGGTTCTGGCTTGGGACCCCTGTTGTTTGTCCTGTTAATCAATGACCTGCCAGAAATGGTCACATAAGACAGTGAAGTTTATCTGTACACTAATGACACCATGATCTTCAGGTGAATTAGGGGGGCGCGGTAGCACAGTGGTAGCGCGCTGGACTTGTGATCGGGGGATTGCAAGTTCGAGCCACACCCGGGCTGCCGTGCCGGGAGGGGTAGCTCCCTCCTGTAACCCTAGCGGGGCTATATAGTCCAATACAGGGCTTAGCTCGGGGGAATTCCATTTCTCCCATTTTTTTTTCAGGTGAATTATGAGTCAGGAGGACTGTGAAAAGCTGCAAAGTGACCTGGATGAGGTCAGAGGATGGACAGAAAAATGGATGCTGTACTGTACTTTCACCCAGAAAAAAATCAAGTACTGTACCAGTATATAACGATCGGCAAGTCTGAGGCTGAAGATCAGGATTACCTCTTGTATGACAGAATCAACAGGACCATGACATAAAAAGATACAGAAGTACTATACTGTGATCACTGATGACAAAATGCCATTTACTGACCACCTAATAGAGATCAACAAAGCCAACAAAATAATAGGACTGATAAAAGGAACCTTTGTCCACCTGGATACTGCAATATTCAAGCCCTGTACAAAGCCCTATGCAGACCACACTTTAAGTATGCCAACCAAATCTGGTGCACATTGGTAATAGACAAAAAAGCGGTGCAGAATGTGCAATGCAGGACCACCAAGCTCATCCCCCAGATTATGGACCTGTCATACAAGCAAAGGTTTTGGAAAGTGGAATTACAGTACCAACATTAGCATACACTTGATCAAGGGGAGACCAAACAGAAACCTACAAGATCATTCCAGCAAAAAATGACCAGGCATGTACTGAAGGACTATTCCAGATGAGAGATGTCAACTCTACCCAAGAAAATACAAGAAAATGTTCAAGACCACGACAAATCTCACCCTCAGGAAATACTCATTCTCAAACACCAATTAACAACTGGGGCAGTCTGCCAGAATTGGTAACACAGGCTGAGTCACTAGAAAATTTTTAGGCAAAACTAGACAAATTTTGGAAGTACCAAGAACAGAGATATGATGGTAATCTTTATGGAGACATGGGACCACCTCCAAAACAATAAAAAAATAAAAATCTATCTAATTTTGAATTGGTTCAGTGACTTTGTAGAGATGTATATTGGTGCATTTTCAAGTATAAAATGGATCCATCAATAAACTAGGAAAATATGATTACATATGGGATAGGTTAGCATAAGACAGGCTAAATTAGAAAACAGGGTTAAGTTAAAAAAAATTTAGCCTACGTTAGATCTGGACAAGCAGACACTGATAAGGGTAATTCTGCTCAAAAACAGCATTCTAAGATGGAGTCCATCTGTCACTGTACTGGACACCATACGATAACATCCATTTGTAAACAAATACCACACTTTGAAATGGTTTTCACCACTTTTAAAAGAAATAAAAAACACTGAAACCTGAAAACACAATTAGAAAAAATTAAAGAACCCCATGAGAAGCTAAAGTAAGGAAAAAAACTGAAGAAATCTGAAAAACAGGGAGGTCGTATGTCTCCTTAAGGATTACCGTACCAATTTCATTACAAGGCACAAATATCCACTAACCAAAGCCACTGTCCAACTAGAGGGGCCAATGAGCTGGAGTTACAGGCATAACAGCCTCTTCTACAACATCTATGTGAATCATACACCAGTAATCTGTAAGGACATACAGGACCACCTTATTTTGCAGTTTTCTTATATTCTGACTGCTTTTTCATGTTTTTTTTTTTTTATGCTATAAAAAGAAATAAGTGATGTTTGTTTACACTTCTTAACAGCATCGAAGTCAGATGTGCCATCTCAAGGTGCATAAAGACAGATGGAACATGATTTTTGATTGAAATTACCCTTATCAGTGCCTACCAGTACTTATCCAAACCTGACCTAAATTTTCATATAACAACCCACCCATAGTTATTCTAAACTACCGTAACCAAACTTAATCTGAACCATATCCCTTATCTAGCCTAATCATATTTTCCTTGTTTATTGATGGATCTTCTTTACATCAATAAATGCACTTCTGTATACTTTTACAGTCATTGAGTCAATTACCGGTAAGCAATTTTTGGTGGTGGTTCTGTCTCCTTGGTAAGAATTACCCATACACAGTATGACACTTGCATATGCAGTAAGTGGTGAATGGTTACCTCTACCATGGCTCCTCCTTACCTTCAGTGTCAATAAGTATAATCTTGGGGGAATCATCAGTCTTTGAGTTGTCCTTGGCTTGCCCTGGATCATCATCTTTAGTCCGTATCTTAAAGACTACGGTTGCTGTGCTGACTAATCGTACAGAATCGTGTTTGGCCCAGTTCCCTGCTTTTAGTGGAAGCAGTCTTCCACAGTTTGGGTAAAAAGTGGTATAATCCAATTTTTCACGCCAATAAAAACTCTCTGAACATAGTGACTGATACATATTTGGGTTGAAGACCCTGCTGCTTGGTTTTATATCCATCAAGACGCGGTGTAACTTCAACATATGAAAATTCATGACTACCCAATTCAGCCGATAAACGTAGTGTTTCAATGCTCTGGAGCTATATTTATAGTCCCCCCCTTATGGATTTTTTCCTTCTTTATTTTCGACAGTGTACCTAGTATATACACCCTCTTACTTCATAGTACTTCTTAAAAGTGAAAATTCCTCTCGGTGCGAGGATTGCTCTGTTCTCTGCTGATGGTTTGTTTACCGTACAAGACAACCAAACCGTATGTATACGAACATTACCATTCTTTTAGGTTTATGATGTCTAAAACCTCGCCTTCGATTCTTTTAGGGTAATGCAACTCTAGGGTGAAGCTTTAAAAGAAAACTGACTCAGGAATTATATAATTCATCGGTATTTAAGACACTTGTTCAAGGTACAACTTTGGTACAGTTTTTGTAAACACTACAGACACTGACACTCTGACAGTGAGTTAAGAGCAGCGGGGATGTGAGCATATTTCAAGGGAATGCGATGACCCAGAGAATTTGAGAAATGACCTGAATAAGTGTGTATTTACCAACTTGTACAGTACACTGTACAGGAAATGAACTAAGTGCGTGTTGCCCTGGCTCGGTATCTTTATCCAGTCTACTTTTAAACTTTTTTTTTTTTCCGCCTCGTCCAAACTATCCCAAATAATTATACCTGGACTTCCTTTCGGAAAAGAATTTTTCAACATTTAAACATCTACTCTTAATTAATATTCAAATCATATTTTCCTTCCATCATCATTCACAAACAGATCTCTATCCACTTTTCTAGTTTTCTGACTCCTTTAAACATTATATCTAATCAAAATATCTCCTTCCGTACTGAGTGTTTGAAACTTCAGCTTCGTCCCTCTTCTTAAAACAATTCTATCAAACTTGGTAGCATCCTAGTCACCATCCTCTGTTCCTTTTACAGTTTTCTTACATGCTTCTTCAAATGCTGTGGCCGTAGGGGAGGGTGGTGATGGTTCGGACATTTTTTTAAAAAATATAAAAAATCAGGTTTAAGCAGTAGTGTAATCTGGTTTATGTTAAAATGTTGCCACATCATTTGGCTCTTTAGGCTGATAATATGAAATTCTTAGCTTTTTTCAGGTTTAAGCTATAGTTAACGAAACAAAAGTGACTAAATCGTCCGAACCATCCTTGCCAGTGGTGATGGTTCGGACAGTAGGGTGGGATGGTTGTATATTTCATTTTCCTAAAGTACAGTATTAAACATCAGAATCCAAATAAACTACTTGATATCTGCTAAAAAAACAAAAATATTTTAATAACTGAAATAACCTTCACCAGATGCATTAATAAATGACTTAACCTCTTACTTTCTGCTACAAAATTATGCATAATTAGCCTTCTCTCTCTCTCTCTCTCTCTCTCTCTCTCTCTCTCTCTCTCTGGAATATTGACTTCACTTTCACTTTGTAGGCCTTATTTCAGACAGACTAACTTAAGACGTTTAATGCATATTTGCAGCCTGCAAAACTGAAATAGAAGTTATATTACCCCTTCCTTCTTTTAACACTTTGAGGAATAGGTTTAATAAACAAAACTATTAATATATATTCCTCGATAACTATTACGAACGGTGTTTCACTATGTGTTCAAATATAAATAATCAAAAGTAGCGTTATCATTTGATAAGGTTATGACTTGGTAGTAGTGGAGAGATAGTTCGGACTGTCCGAACCATCCCCCTCCTCAACTGTCCGAATCATCCTGAATCTATGTAATTAATTGACGGGTACTCTCAAGTTTCACACGAGAGTTTAACATTCGTTTTTCATATCAATATGTTCTACATGCAAAACAGATTCACCCTGATAATGCACAGTTTGATGCTTGGCATATTCATAAAGGTACAGCTTACGATATACACTCAAATTATTATACTGTATATGAGATGCAAAAAAACATAAAATCTGACCTGCACAAAAAAGTGAGGCGTTTATAGCTTGGAGGTTCTGTGTGGGCGAAGTAAACAAACTCTCCTACTTTCACGCAAGATCACATGGCCCTAGTTCCCATACATCTCTCAGGGAATGCACTGTTTGAACCATCACCGCCCTCCCCTGTCTATCTATCTGTCCATAGCCAGATGCCATAATCCCTAATGGGCTGGCAGTTTGACTTGAGTTAGTTGTTTTACAGGGAGGGGCACTAACCCTCTGCCAATCCACTTGTTGACATTAAGGAACACGTATGGGTTAATTGCTGGCCTGGTATATGGTTACCGCCCAGTACTGTAAATGGCTTCCTGGCAATGCACACACCGGGGACGACCAACTACCAAATTGGCGGTTGTTTACCAAATCGGCACTATTGATTTGAAAATCTGGGAGGCCAGATAAACTAAGATGGAGTGGCTTGAGGCTCTACTGTGTCTGTACCCATTTCAAACCTTCACGCATGTTTACTTTCGGGGGCATGATGGCATAGTGGCAGAGCGCCTGACTTGACAGTGAAGAGTTGTGAGTTTGGGTTATGCCTGGGGAAGCTGCCTTAATGGGAGAGGTAGTGCTTTCCTGTCACCTAGCTGGTTGTAACAGCAGTGGCTCAGTGGGCTAGAGCGCTCTTAACGAAGGGTTGGAGGTTCAAATCCACCCAGGGGTCATTGGTAGACATCATGAAGAGCGTCCGGTTACAAAGTGTCACACGCTCCTAAACCAAAGTCCTCTACCCAGGGGCAATGCCTTAGCCCTTATCAAGAGAAAGGGGACACGGAATTAAAATATATATATATATATATATATATATATATATATATATATATATATGACTGCTGGACTGGTACTTATGACCCTAACCTAGCAAAACTTTGAAAGCCATCTAAATAACTCCCTACTGGACATGCATAGCACTTATTTAAACCTATTAAAGACCCTATTCACATTAATAATGGACATTGAGCATGAAATAAATGAAAAGAAACCAGAGAATGAGGAATTAGAAGTATGGAAAATACTTGGGCCTAGCAATGTACAGGGTACTGTACTTACAGCACGTCTGTGGCTGCCTCCTCGAACTCTCTAAGGCTCTGTTAGTTGTGAAAATGCACTTGAAGCACATACAGTAATCCAGTGTTGTGCTACACTTAATTCTTTGCAATGTGCGTTATAATTGTTTAACACTGTACATGCCTCTTAACTGAGCCACGCTAGTTTCAACCGCCACTTTGCACTCCACACTCACTCCACACTCAATCCTTTGCACTCTAAATTCTAATTTCTTAACACTGCACAACACTGTAAATTCCCATGTGGTATAGTGGCTAGGTATTGCAGTTTTTTCACTGTTTATTTGTAAAAAAACTAGCACGTGCAGCATCCATTACGATGGACTTCTTCCCTGAACGAAGGTTAGGCAGTAACTGGGGACAGTGTTGCCAGATATTACCAAACTTCTCAACTTTCGTTACCAAATTCTTAAAGGAAGCATATATTCTTCACTAATTATATGTACAAATGGAAATAATCACTCTCCATATAATCAGCAGCATGTTTATTTTTGTACTGTGTGTGCTAGCAGATTAATGAAAGAAAGCAGACAGTCCACCATCTCCATTCTCTATATCTTTATACATGTGAAAAATCTGTTTGGTAATGGATCATACTGATTCACTGAAAAACAAACTTTTCAGTACCAAATTGGCCCACATTTGGTAATGAAAAATACCAAATGGCAACTGTGACTGGGGAGGGGGGGAAGGGGGAGGAAGGAAGGGGTGAAGGGGCCATGGTGTAAACAGCTGTTTGGCTCCGTGCAGCAATTTCAAATTATGGGTGGGAAAAAATTAGGATTTTAGGGGGATCTTTTTTTTTTGGGGGGGGGCCATTTTTGGGTTCTGAAGGTCCAGGCGCACAATGTCTGGTAAGTGGGGAGTCCAGAAAGTGGGCGTCCGGAAAGTACAGGGATTACTGTATACAGTTTATATATACCATAAAACCGCCTAACTTTGGACATGGAGTTCAACTTCGGACAGTTGAGGAAAAAAATGTCTATCTATCTATCTATTGTCAGATGCCTCAATCCCGTTCGGGGTGGCCACAAACAAATCGCCTCCATGTCACCATGTCCCCCGCCATTTCACTGCCCCGCTCCCAACTCACACCCCCCCTCTCTAGAGGCCTATACCTCTCCACCCCATCCCTCCATCTCATCCTCGGCCTCCCCCCTCCCTCTTCCCCCCTCCACCTCACTCACATACACTCTCTTCGTCAGTCTTTCACCCTCCATCCTCTCCACATGGCCAAACCACCTCAGTGTATTCCTCCTAACACTTCCTATCTCATCGACATCCACACCACACCGCTCCTTTATATCCTCATTTGTCAGCCTGTCTCTCCATGTAACTCCACAGGCTCCTCTTAAATAACTCATTTCCACTGCTCTCACTCTTGACTTGTGTCCTTCCAGCAGTGTCTAAGCTTCACTTACATATGTTAGAGTTGGTATCACAACACTGTCATGTAGTAACCTTTTCACTTCCATGCTCACTTCCTGCTTCTTATCACTGCTCTCAAGGAACCAGCAGCCTTTCTTCCCTGCTGCACCCTTTCAAGCACTTCACCCTCCAAACCTCCATCCTTACTCATCACACTACCCAAGTACTTAAACGTACTCACAGTTTTGGCGCTATTTTTTTTCATTGCTTGGTTTCAACTGCCACATCCCTGGACTATATATGGGTACCAACAGGGATTAGATAATGCAACTCTACCTGAAGTTATATGCAAGAAACCCTCAAAAATGTCCAAAGTTAGGCAGTTTTAGTGTATATATATATATATATATATATATATATATATATATATATATATATATATATATATATACATATGTATACAATATATATATATATATATATATATATATATATGTATACAATATATATATATATATATATATATATATATATATATATATATATATATATATATATATATATGTATAGATGTATACAATATATATATGTATATAGGTTGAGTCACACCTGATTATTTGAAATCCAGTCAAAATTTTGTGTTTAACCCAATACAAAAATCAGGATTCAGAGCAAAAACTTCCTAAAGATAGTGAAAGTGTTTTGCCTTTAGCTTGACAACTTGCTGTTGCAGACTGCTAGTTTGTATAAATATTGATTTAACCTGGAAACACATTTATTTGCACTGTAATTCAGTATTTCTGCAAAATAGAAGTCTGTGAAGGTGTGTTGGCGATTTAAAGGGGAAATACCCTCTAACTTTAGCATGTTTTCACTCTGAAGCCTGATTTTTTATAAACAAATACCTTAAGCACAATTTTTTGACCGGATTTCAGATAATTAGGCATGTATGAACCAATATAGTGATAAGAATTACAATATTTTCCAATCAATAGTGCCAAGTTGGTAAATGACCGCTGATCAGGTATTTCATCATAACAGACACACACCTGCTGAGACAATTGCCAGGTAGACTTTCAAGGGTCATAAGAAGAGTGATTGCTTAAGAAAATATGATAGAAACATGCTGTAGCAAAGTATAAGTCACATATACAAAGAGGGAGAGAGAAAGCACCAGACAGGTGAAAAAGTCTTTCCAGCTTTGATAGTACTCTTGCACTGGTCACCACATGGACCTCCAACTTCACCTAGCCACATCCCATACCACCACCAACCAATCACACACATTCAGGAGAGAATAGAGTGGGTTGAGCTTCTCTTCCACATCTCACTGTTGCAGGAATAGGTAGTGGGTCGTGGTGGTCAGTCAAAATTGTTCAGTGAAATTCATGTAGTGGAATTGTTCCCAGCTCCAGTGTAGGATGGAACTAGAATCGTTTTGAAGTTTTTTTTTTCTTAGGGGAACGGCAAATGAAGGACAAGACAGTTAAAGAAAATTTTTGTAATATGACCAGTATCTCAGACTTTGAAGGTTTACCCTTGAAGAACAGTGAATTCAGCATCTCTCCCGTACAACTGGTAGTCTGGCAGGGTACCCTTATAAGTAGCAATGGTACCTTATTACTTTGCTGCAGACTTAAAAAGAAATATATATATATATATATATATATATATATATATATATATATATATATATATATGTATATAATAGCACTTACAAGGAACTTACCTTATTTTTTGATGGATAATTTCATACTGCATTTCTTTTTTTTTCCCAGGCCTTTCTGCAACTTTGTGCTTGAGACTGATTAGCTACCAGGTCTGGGAAGGATGAGTGGTGTTCAAGGTATCGTCGTCAGTGGTGAGGCGTCAGAGTCAGATGAGGAGGAGGAGTTTTGTGCTGCATTAGCCAAAGGACAGTTGGGTATGTTCTGGGTGTATTTTGTGTGTGTGTATTTAGCTAGTTGTATTTACCTAGTTGTGATATGCAGGAAATTAGCTGTGCTTGTGGGGTCCCATCTCTGTGTCTCAATAAGTAATTTTTTGCTTTGATCCCGTGTGAGTTTTTAGACTGGACGATCTCTTTGTCCAGGTATTCCACAGGTTGATGCATCTATCCTTTGAAAAAAAAAAAAAAAAAAAAAAGAGGTTTAATCACACTTGTTCTAATGCTGTCCACAACAAGGAGAATGCCTATAAAAGGTACCCGGTCCAACTCACCCCTGAGTCACATCATTTTTATGTTTCTGGCTGGGATTGTGCTAAGTCTGTTTTTCGCTTTGCTAAAATTAATTTCATCTGTACTCAATGCTTTCAACTCCCCAACTCAATTCCTGCTTTGTTTGGTACCGTGCCAAAAACCTTGCCAACAACTTTACTTCATCATCTTTCCCTCCTGTTTTCTACTCTGATGCCTTTGTAGCTATTTCTAGCTACTGATAAAGCAGATCTCTTTGCTCAGATTTTCTCCTCCAATTCCACCTTAGACAATTCCGGTGCTGTTCCTCCATCACTTCCCCCCTCTGACTTCCTCATGGCTGGCATTAAAATTTCCTCAACTGATGTATTTTCTGCCATCACTGGTCTCAGTACTAAAAAGGCATATGGGCTTGATGGGGTAGGTCCCTCCTGTTGTCCTCAAGAACTGTGCTTCTGTGCTTACACCGTGCCTAGGTAAACTCTTTCACCTTTGTCTATCAACTTGTATGTTTCCTTCTTGCTGGAATTTTGCTCACAGTCAGTAAATCCCAAAGAAGGGTGACCATTCCCAGCTTTCTAACTATTGCTCATTTGCTTTAACATCCTGTCTCAAAAGTTTTCAAGTCTGTTCTTAACAGAAAAATTTTAAAGCATCCTTCCATCTTAACCTTCTTTCTGATCGTCAATATGGGTTCTGGCAGGGATGCTCCACTGGCGAAATCACCTACCTTTCGAACTCCTGGTCCCCAACACTCTTTAACTTATACATGCACAACATACCCACACCCCACACACCACAGATACACATAGCTTCCAGTGCAGACAACATAACACTTACATGCACACACTAAAACACAAACACAGCCACACACATCCTCCAACCTTACCTCAACACACTACATGAATGGTTCACCACAAACAGGCTCAAAATAGCCCCAGCCAAATCTACAGTGACCCTTCTCACAAACTGGACAGCAGAACATAGTCACATTCCACACCTCACCATAAACAACACTTCCCTGCCACACACACCCATACACCCAAAATCTTTGGTGTAACATACAATACATCAGTGTCATTTAAATAACACATCGCAAACATTAAAGATAAATTAACACCAAGACTCATTGCCTTGAGGTCACTTGCCCATACAACATTTGGACACAACAAAGAAACCACCACCACAGTATACAAACAATATATACGTTCAGTGATGAATTATGCAAGCCCTGCTTGGGCTTCTAACCACACTAAAACACACTACAACACTCAACAGACTATACAGAACAAGGACCTAAAGACAATCACAGGCTGCACAACTACTACACCCATAGATCACCTACCTACACCAGGCTGTGAAGCCTATGCCCAGAGTATTAAAAAAAAAAAAAAAAAAAAAAAAAAAAAAAACACTCAAAGTCAAGGATCATCTAAACCTGAGAGGCACCCAGATTCTCACCTCAGCCTCCACAAACCCAGACCATCCACTACACTACATGGCAGCATATCTACACACATCAAGGAACATCAAAACAACACCCAGCACACAATATCATACACAAATACTGTCATCTCTCCCCCCTTCGCCCGCCTCAGACCAGCTTCCAGAAGCACATCCATACTCAAATCACTCACCGCTCCATTCAATCACTTAAACTCAACAGACAGCTGCATGCACGGCCTCCCGATATCCACCCTGCTGAATCCTATCTCCCTCGTGAGGACAGGGTCCACCTGGCCAGGCTGAGATGTGGGCATTATCTAGCCCTCTTAAGTTATCAGAAGAGTCTGGATGACTCTGTCGCTGATGCCTGTCCAGGATGCAGCACAGCGCCCCATAATGTTAAGCACATTATGGAAGATTGCATTGCACACAATCACCTATGCCAACAACACAACAAACACCCCTTGAGACCTCTGTGGGAAAGTCTGGTCTTGGCTGTGGCCTTCCTTAGGGACTCGGGGCTGTTCAGCCAGACTGCCCAGGGAACAACCACTACGACAACTACTACTATTACTACTACTCCTGGTCATCCTTCTTTTGGGACTTTGATGAAAACTTTGCCATTGCACTCGACATCTCATAGACTTTCAGTCGAGTCTGGCATAAATCTTTAATTTCCGAACTGCCCTCTTACGGTTTCTATCCTTCTATCTGTGCCTTCATCTATAGCTTCCTTTCTGTTTGTTCTATAACTGTTGTTGTAGACAACCACCATTCTTCTCCTAGATCTGTCAACAATGGTGTTCCTTAGGGCTCTGTCCTGTTACCAACTCTCTTCCTTTTATTCATCTTTGACCATCTAAGCTGTATATTTAACCCTATCCACTCATAGGCTGATGATTCCACTCTTCACCATTCCATTTGGTTCCTGCAACGTTCATCTCAGCAGCTACTTCAGCAGACAAGGGAATAGCCTACAATGCACCTAATGTTTGGCATGGCTCTTATCTCTGACTGGGGTAAAAGTAATCTTGTTGTTTTTAATGCATCAAGGACTCAGTTCTTACACTTATTAACTCTACAAAATCTTCCACAGGAGCACCCACTAATGTTTAATAATATCCAGCTCAGTCCTGCATCATCCTTAAACATACTTGGGGTTTCATTTTCTCGGGACTTATCTTGGAAAGATCATATTACATCTCATGTTAAATCTGCTTCCAAGAGATTACGTGTGCTAAGCCAACTTCGTACCTTTTTACCCCTGCCCTGTTGTTGACTTTATACATGGGCGTTATTTGCCCCTGTATAGAGTACAACTCTCATGTGTGAGGAACTCCCCATATACAGCTCCTCTCAAAAGATTGGAGTCAAAGGCTTTTCGTATCATTAACTCTCCTCCTCTTACTGGCTCCCTTCAGTCTCTGTCTCTTTGCCACGCTGTTGCATCTTTATCTCTTTTCTATCGCTACTTCAATGGTCATTGCTTCTCTGAACTGTTTGCTTGCATCCCTCCACCTCAACGACGGGCACGTAGGACCCGTCTAGCAACAAACTCTAATCCCTTTTCTGTCCAGCTATCTAATGCAGGAGTTAACCGTTACTCCCAGTCCTTCATTTATGCAACAGGTCAGCTCTGGAACCGTCTCCCTCTGTTTTTCCTACTTTCTGTGATCTCCAGTCTTTCAAATGCATTGTGTCCAGGCATCTTGAAATGAACGGATCTTGAATTAGACTCTCTTTTGTATTTTTTATTTATTTATTTATTTTTTGGAAGGAATGGTTTGTGGGCTTCTGATCTTTGGTTCCTACTTCCTTGCATTTAAAAAAAAAATGGAAAACTATATTTCTTGATATCATTCAAGCAGCTTGGCTTTTTTAGTTTCATTCCGTGTTCTCTTGTTACTCTCCCATCTCATACACACAGATCTTCTCTTGTTTTTATTTTTGAAGACTCCAGCATGTTTCCATGCGTTGGCCTTGGTCACCTAACAGCGGCTTTTCATGTTGCTCGATCTCTGGCAGCCTCCCTGTTCAGTCCCTTAACCCTGAAGTTACACTTAATGACCTTGTCCCAGGTCTTTTTTGGTCTTCCCTTCACAACCCCATCCCTAATATTAATGCTTCTCACTTTCTGCAACCAGTTATCATCCCCCATCCTCTCCACATGCCCAAACCACCTCAATCTACCTCTTCTAATCACAGCACCAATGCACTCCAGTCCCATCCTACCTCTCGACTCTTCCATCATAAACCTAGCCCCCCCCCTCCCACGGCCCTGCACTCAGGAACACACTGCACATCCACCTAATCATTGCCATTTCTGTAGCTATGTTTGGGCCTGTGAATATCCTCTTCCTCTACTGCCCAGGTCTCACAGGTATACAGCATTACACTTCAAACACATGCTGCATACAAAGGTCCCTTGCATGGAGGGAAAACCCTCTCAGTGTCAGGAGAGGCAATGGCTCCCTTAACTTCTAACCATTTCTCACCCTAGCCACAGAGCTAGCTCCAGTCCCACCTCCAGCACATAACATGTCTCCCAAATTTTTTCTACTCCCATCCTGGCCCTGAACACTGCAACCATGTTACCTCTCTCTCTCTCTCTCTCTCTCTCTCTCTCCTGTCCTCTTAGGAAGGCAGGTCTAGTTTTTCCAGCCTTTCTGTGTATGACAGATCTGCCAGACTAGGAACCATCTTGGTTGCTGTTCTTTGTATTCTTTCGATCTTGTTTATATCTTTCTTTTTATGTGGGGACCACACTTCTGCCACATATTCCAACTAGGGGCAGATCATGGCTACTATCAGTTTTTTCATCATCTCCTCATCCATGTAATGAAATGCTACTCTTTTGTTAGTCAAGCTATTATACACATCTCTAACTGTCATGTTAATGTGTTTTTCAGGTGACATACTATCCTGGACCAGCACTCCCAAGTCCTTCTCTTCTCTTGCTTTTGTAATTAGTTCATTACCCATCACATAGTCCAGTGATGACCTCATGGTACTTTTACTCATTTCCAATATTTTACATTTTATTGCGTTGAATTTCATTTCATTCCTTTGGCTCCAATCATGAATCCTATCCAGGTCCTCCTGCAGCGTTTTACAGTCTTCTTCAACTTCTGCTCTCCTCATGATCTTCGCATCATCAGCAAACATACTTGAATAACTGTTCATTCCATCTACCATATTGTTTACATAAATTAGGAACATTACGGGCAGTAACACTGAGCCCTGTGGGACTCCACTTGTTACTTCCCTCCATCCAGACTTCCTGTCTGTTATTACTGTCCCCATCTGCCTGTCTCAAGAAGTCTCTCATCCACTCCAAGAGGTTTCCCTTCAGTCCTCCTGTGTGTTCCAATTTCCATATTAATCACTTGTGGGGTACCTTGTCATAGGCTTTCTCCAAATCTAAATATACACAATCCACCCAACTATCCCCCTCCTGTAGCATGTCTGTCACCCTTGAGTAGAAGCTTAACAAGTTGGAAACACATGACCTTCCACTTCTGAATCCAAACTGACATTCTGCCATAATGTTCATCTCCTCCAGATATTTTACTCATCTGTCTTTCAGGATTCTCTCGCACAATTTTGCGACCATGCCGGTCAGGGACACTGGTCTGTAATTCAGGGGTTCTTCCTTGTTCACTCCCTTTTAAATTGGTACCACATTGGCCCATTTTCGTTCCTGAGGCACTTTCCCTTCTTCCAGAGAACACAATTAAACCGTGAATCTTATCTGCCAGTTGTTCTTTGCATTCCTTTAGTATCCAGTTAGAGATTCCATCTGGTCCTGGGGCCTTCCTCACATCTTGAGTTTCGAGTAATTTGTATACTTCTTGCACTTCAACTTGTACATCCTTCAACACTACATTTCTAATCATTCCCTCCTCCTCCACAAAATCACTTTCTCCAGTGAAGACTGATTAGAAGCATTTGTTCATTATTTCAGCTTGCATAGCTGCATCTCTGTAGACATCTCCCTTTTCTTTCAGCTTATTGATTCCTTCCTTTTGTTTCAGTTTGCCATTAACAAACCTGTAAAACAATTTAGGTTCTTCTTTACGTTTGTCAACTGTACCTTTTTTGGAGTTTCTTCCTCTCTACATATTGTTGTATATTCATTTCTAGTTCTTTTATATTCTTTCTTTTTTCTGTTATTACCTCTGTTTCACCATTTGTTCCATGCCTTATCCCTTTATTTTTTTGCTGTCATACACCTTTTGTTGAACCAGTCATTTCTCCAGTTCTCTTTCCCACTAACTTTTGGCACATACTTTTCCACACCCATCTAATAGAAGTCTAGAAAGATATCCCACTTCTTCTGTATCTCTCTTGTTTCCCATAACTCTCGCCAATCCACTTCAAAAAATTTTCTCAGTCCTGTAAAGTTTGCATTCCCAAAGTTGTATCTTCCATGCCTATATAGCTCATCTCTTGTCTCCCATTTCCTTCTGTCATTTGGAATTCTGTCACAACATGATCACTTTTTCATATAGGACACAGATACTTAAGAGATTCAGTTGCATCTGGTTCTTTGATTAGAATTAAATCTAATCTTGGTGGTGTGTCATCACCTCTACATCGTGTCTCCTCCTTGACCCACTGGGCCATTACATTATCCATTGCTAAATTTAACAGTATACCTCCCCACGAATCTTCACTACTTCCTGAGTCCTACTCCTCCCAGTTTACCTCTTTACAGTTAACATCCCCCATCAGGATTATGTTGTTGCCTTTCTCATTCACTTTCTGTAGGTATCTAACCATGTCCAACAACATCTCCTGATATTCCACGCCCATGTCTTGGGGAAGACATATGCTACTGTGATGTCTCTCTTGCCTTTGCCTCTGGTTTCTGTTACCATGTTTATTTCTTCAGCCATACCTTCTCTCAGTTCCACACTATCCACATTTAGGCTGTTTTTCACTGCTATCATCACTCCTCCCATTTTTTCTTTTTTATTTCTTCTCCATAGTTTGTATTTCCCGTCTCCCATTTGGATTTCAGTAATCTCTCCCAGCTTGGTCTCTACGAAGCACATAATGTCTGGTTCATTTACCCTCAAGAAGTTGTATATTTCTAGCCTTGCTGAGATTAGACCATCTACATTAGCATACCAGTATGCCATTTTCAGTCTTTTTACATATACTCCCTCCTTATCAGCAAATTTCCAAGTCTTGTTGATTATTTTTTCCATTCTCTATTGTTCTAAAATCTCCTTAAGACTTATTTTATCTTCCTGTTGAGTTTTCATCCACCTTTCATGGTGTTCTTGGATTTCCTTGATATGTTCCTTGTGCATATTAGTTTTAGACTTATGCTCATCAGGTGTACATTTTATCTTGTCCCTTTCCTCCTTCAGCCCCTTATTTTCCCATTTAACCTCTACGTGCCATTTGACGCGTATAGCCATCGTGATTTTGGGTGCTTAGCAACACCAGTTGACGTGTATAGCCGCAAGCGACTTCCCGCCACCCTTTGAACTTTAACTTCTACTTACTCATCGATGGGACCACCTGGAGATGTGGGGATACTTGGTAAAATCCTAGTTACCATCCTCTATGCCTTTTCCACTTTTAGTACATGTTTCTTCAAATATGGTGACCATATCACTGCTGCATATTCTGATTTTAGTTTTATCATGAACACAGTTATCTTTGTCAACATTTTCTCATCTAGATAGCTGAAAGCCACTCTCATACTGGCCATCAGTTCATATGCTTCTCTGGTGATAGATTATCCTGTATAGTCACTTCTAAATATTTCTCTTCCTTTGTTTTGCTGCACCTCTCTGATCCCATATTACAGTTATAACTAAGTCTTTTGCCACATTTATATTTCATGAAATAAGGCATTTTTTTCATTAAACACCATTTTCCAAGGCAGGCTCCAACTGTATGAAATATCCTAATCATCTACAGCTCCTCACATCTGTCACTGTTCTGGATTCACTTCATAATTTGTGCTTCATCTGCAAACACTTTTATACACACATAACTGCTTTAGCCATCTGGCATATCATTTACATATACAGTGTCAGAGATACATGCTGGGAGCCAAAACTGAACCTTGTGGCACTCCAGTAGTCATGCACTTCCATTAAGGATACCCGGTACATGTTTCTTATAACTGTTCTCATTTGTTGTCCCATTAAATAATTTCCCACATATTTTAGCAATTTCATATTCTCTCCAATAGTTTTCAATTCCCTAGCAATCTTTTTTGTGGCACCATACCATATGCCTTCATCAAATCCAAATAGACACAGTCTACCCAGGTGTCTCATTCCTGTATGATGTCCACCAATTTGCTGTCAAAATTCAGCATGTTTGTGACACATGATATGCCTTCCCAAATCCAGATTGTTTTGTTGTTATTATCTCATTTACTTCTAGGAACTTAAGCCACCTTTTTCTGATAATTTTTTCACGCTATTTGCCGACAGTGCTGGTGATAGATACTAGTCTGTAATTAAGTGGGTCTTCTCTATTACCTCCTTCATAAATTGGCTCTGTATTTAGCCTTTTCCTCTGTATTGGGAACTCTTCTGCATTCAGTGAACATTTAAGAGTATCATAAATTAACTGCACCAGTTGATTTGCACATTCTTTTAATATCCAACTAGCAGTTCCATCTGGCCCCATAGCCTTTTTCACGTGTTATTCCCTCATCAGTTACAGTGGAACCTCAGTCCTCGAACGTCTCACACGACGAACAAATCGGACCTCGACCAAAAATTTCAAGAAATTTTTGCTCCAGAGGTCGACCAAAATATCGGACCTCGACCAACCTGAACGTAGCCAAACGAAGGGAAGCTGGCCGACCGACAGTCATGCGTCCACCTTTGTTGTTCGTCAACGTGGTTGTCCTGCTGTGCTTCACATTTTTCTTGATTCAGTGCAGTATTAGCCCCCAATAATGGCTCCAAAGAAAGCAAGTTCATCCAGTATGGCTACTGGCAGTGAAAAGAGGAAAGTAGTGCAGAAAATAATTGAAGAAGTGGAAAAATTATTGCTTATCTTCATCAATGAGAAACAGTTAGCAGGAGACAGTGTTAGTGAGTATATAATTTGTGAAAAGGCAAGAGTAATATACAGTCACCTCGTAAAGGAAAGCACTGGTACCGGTGCTGAAACTTAAATAGGTAAGCATCTGGGGTCTTGGAACGGATTAAAATGATTTACATTATTTCTTAAGGGGAAAATTAGTTTGGTCCTCGACCAATTCGGTCCTGGAACACCCTTCCAGAACGGATTGTGTTCGAGGACCGAGGTTCTACTGTATAACATTTCATATCTGTCAGCTACTGTCTCAGACAACAGCTCACCCCTTCCTTCTTCACCTGATCCTATAAATTAACCTTCATTTACAAAGAATGAAGTCTCTTGTTCAGTATCTCACTCACATCCTCATCTGCATCATATATTACTTTCTCATCTCTGTCTCCCTGTTTTTTCCCTTACTTTCATCTTGCCATTAACAAATATGTATGGCATTTGGTTCCTACTTAATTTTTGTTACGAGTCATCTCATATTTCATTTCTTCTTGTCCGCATATCTTTAAAGAGTAGTTTCTTGTCTCCTTGTATTCATTCCACACTCTCTCACTATATCTACATCATAACCAATTCCATACAGTATTTCTTTTTTCCTGTGCCTTTGTACATCTGTAATTAAACCATTCCTCTTTACTTTCCATTGGAATAGCAAATTTGGGGATATGTCCACTGGTACCCTCTTCATATATGTTCATCATAAGTTCATATTTTTCATGGATGTTTTCTGTCATTGTCATTTTGCTCCATTCTACATTACCAAAATAATGTGTTATGGAGTTTGCATTTCCATAGTTTCATCTGTCCTGTTCATGTTTTTCTTCTTTCACTCCTATACCTCTCATCAGTACGTGCATTTGAATGACCAGATGGTAAATTTTTCCCCAGGGGGACACTGGTATCTTAAATTAAATGCACTATTGGGATCATTTGTAAAAATGAAATCCAACATCAGGGGTTCATTGCCTCCTGTAATTCTTGTATTTTCTCTGACATGTTGAGTTAGTGTATTTTCTACCGATAGGCCCATTACTGTATATCCCCAAGATTCTTCATTTGTCTCTGCTTCCAGTCCTTCCCAGTATATTGTACCTTCATACAATTAAATTTTCCAGTTAACACTAAGCTATTGCTTCATCTAATCACTTTTGCTAACACATTTAGAGACTCACTTGTAAGACTGTGTATGTGTGTGTGTGTGTGTGTGTGTGTGTGTGTGTGTGTGTGTGTGTGAGAGAGAGAGAGAGAGAGAGAGAGAGAGAGAGACTTGGCATAGGCGTGACTTAAGATCCAGCAGTTGTTCTGCATGTAACACTTTGTCACATGTTAAACACTGTAGCATTAATACCAACCATCTGTGTTGGATACATGCTGGAACTGTCTTGTTCAGGATTTGTGTGATGGTGTAAATACTGTTTGGATGTATTTTACAACATGTCAGTGAGTTGTGTAGAGGATAATAGAAGCTTGTTTTAACTAAATTCAAACTATTTATCTGTTCCCAGCCCCAGCCTGTGATCAAACTTGGCTCCTTTCAGTCAACAGACCACCTCTTTGGCATCATGACCACTAGCTACTGTACATGCTTGGTAGGAGGTTTCAGAAATGACTGTTATTTACTGTACTCATAGTTGTGCTGAAAATTTTAGTGTGTGAGGGGAGCTTGGTATAGTGGCAGGATCTATCCATTTTACTTTTATATTTGTTTTTAAGTACTCTACATTATTTATGGTTAAATAGGATCTATGAAATTGTGTGCTTAAGATGGTTGAGTTTGGTTGAACTGGGTTAAAAGTACAGTGATCATTTTCAATTAATTTCATTATAAAGGCTCAAACATGTTTGCATGCATTAGGGCTGTAGAGTCAGGAGTTGTGGAGTCGGAGTTGGAGTCGGAAGCAATTATGGTGATGCTGGAGTTGGAGTTGGTAAAAAAGTTTTGACTCCGACCCCTAGTAAACATAATATAGATGTAATGTGGAGCTAGGGCCTTTCAAATGACAGCTCCTTCGGTTTTATTTCTTGTTGCTACTGCAGCTCATTTTTTCATTTCTCTTGTTTTCCAAATTTTATTTAGGACTTATCTGTCGTTCTGTCTGTCGACAGAATGACAAGAACAGAATGTAAACAGACACCGCGATCAGGAGATTTCTCACTGAATGAATGTGTCTGGATAATTTCTTGTCTCTAGAATCTGGAGGTGAGTTTCTTTAACCCCTTAACCGCGGTGCGTCACTTTCGTGACGCTTGGGAGCAAGGGATCATACCGCGGGGCGTCACTTTTGCGATTCTGTGTTATTTTGAATTCCCCCGGGCTTTCAAGTGGTAGCTTGTATCATCTATCAGTACTGCCAATGTCCAACACTAGTCAGCACTCCTAATCTCATCTGTACTCCCATCCATTGTTGACAATTTAGCCATTTCTCCCCGTTCTTGACTCCCCTCCCTACCTTCCCTCCATTACCCTCTTCTCTCGCCTGCCCGGCCGTGCTACGCCAAGTAAATCTTCCCTGGAATTTTCCACTGATTTCATCCATTGAAATAAGCTCTATTCCCTATTCTTATACCAAATAATATATACCAAAAAGAAATAAGGTAAGTGAGAGTGCCATACACCTGGAATTGGCTAATTATCACCTGACAACACCTCACGTGCACTCGTTCGCTAATTTTCGCTGTTTATTTCCCCTTGAAATATGCCGTATAATCTATTCTTGTACTAAAAATATATATAAGGAGGGAAGGGAGAAGCCTAAGTGATATTTACATTCACCTGGAACTACCTAATTTATAATGTATTGTCTAGATTTCCTGCCAATCATTTCACTGCTATATATTAGCAGCTGTCAAGAGGCTGACGTTGGCAGTAGTGCATTTCCCTAGGTAGGCCACCCCGGCCCACCCCTATCAGTTCACTGTCATCTTCGAAAGTGAAGGTACGTCTGTTTGCTCCTGCTAACCCCCCCCGGGCTTTTTAGCCCCATGCAAAGGGCCCTGTGACCTTTACCCCCTACTAAACCTCATGTGGAAAGAGGTAAAGGGCTGACAATTGAAAGAGAGTGACTACGATCTTTCTGTTCAGTAAAACAGTGCAAGTGAAATTGTAAATAATGTGTAAACCGCAAGTGAAAGCAATGAATATAAATATAAGTGAACAGTGGAAAATAGTTTTATAAGTTACTTCAAGTGGCAGTGCATAACACAGTGTAAATAAAATAGAAATGTAAATAATGTAAATAAAATAGAGAACGTAAATAGAAATGTAAATGAGTAGTATTATAAGAATACGAGTATATATACTTGGAGTAATGAAAGTGAAAGTTTCACTCTAGCATGTATGAATACTATGAGTTATGAGAGTGAAGGTGAAAGTGACATTCACTCTCAATGCTAGTATACAGGATGAGAAAGTGAATGCTACGTATTTTACTGAAAGAAATTGAATGCCTACAGTGACAATAAACTATTATTACTGAAGGAAACTTATGGATAAAGACTGTAGATATATATAAGTGTTATATAGTAACAGAAATATAAACTGTGAGTGTTTTTATGAATAAAATGACAACACCAGTGGCGAAGTAGCGCAAGTGGGAAGGTCATACGCCCTCGTAATTTTCATTGCTTTCACAGTGTTTTTTTTTTTGGAATATGGATTCCAAACTATCTGAGAATCATAGAATGGTGTTTCTAGTGATAATATCAGGCTGTGGTAATCATATTACGGGTTGTCGGGAAGTGTAAAGTGGAGACTTCGTTACCCAACTTCAGAGGTCTCCACAATTCCTACGGTACTCGACGAAGGTTCAACAAACACCCCAGGAGAAAGCTGAAGGTATGTGCCATAAGCATATGTGATTTTAATATTCTAGGACTAATAACTGATTTTTGGCAAATATTTTTAGAGAGTCTGTCGGAGCTCGAATATGTCCGCGGGTGCCTCAAGAAAAAGCAAATCAAGCCCGTGGTTAAAGGGTTAATATGAAATTACTAGGAACGAAATGGTATAATATAAAGTGACATGGAGGCATCTGCCAGTGCCTGTAAGCTGTGAGGTGGGAATATTGAGCATCTGCAAGTCAGTGAAGACCCATCATGGCAAATTTATTGTAGAGAAAGTCTAAGGGATCGCGTTGGAGTCAGACACACAAGAAATCAAGGAGTTGGAGTTGGAGTCAGGTGTTTTGGGTACCGACTCCACAGCTCTGAATGCATTGACCTTGGTCACGAGATAGCAGCTTTCCATGCTGCTTTTTTTGTGTGTGTGTGTGTGTGTGTGTGTGTGTGTGTGTGTGTGTGTGTGTGTGTCCGACTCTGGGCAAAGGCTTCAGGGCCTATATCTCGGGGGCAGTAGCCTATCCCAAGGCCCAGTAGTCCTCCTACACCTCCACATGTCTTAGTCATGGAAGCCTCCCTTTTCATTCATTTATCCCTGAAACCACACTCAATGACCTCATTCTAGATCATTTTTCATCTGTCTCTTGCAGCTCTACCCTTGACATTCATACCTTTCACCTTCTGCACCCAGTTGTCATCTTCCATCCTCTAAACATGCCTGAACCATCTCAGTCTACCCATCTTCATCACAACACTAACACATTCAAGTCCCATCCTTTCTCTCATCTCTTCAGTCGTAAATTAACTCCCCCAGGTCTCATTCAAGGATGCATCCATCTGGTCATTGTCATTTCTGTACATTTGAGCCTATAATTATCGTCTTCCATTACTGCCCAGGTCTCACTAACGTACAGCATTACACTTCTAAAACATGCCGCATACTGTGTGACCCCTTAGCATGGAGGGAGAGCCCTCCCAGTGTTAGGAGAGGTGCCCTGAACTTCCAACCACTTCTTACTTTAGTCACATAACATTCATTCATTCATTCATCATCTAGTCCAGTGTTGCCCCATGAGGAGCGAGGGAGCCTGGGGCTTGGCAAGTTGGTCCTAACATTTAAGATGAGAGTGACCAGCTTCATACATCCCTGAGTGGCATTACTTGAGCAGTAAACCCCAGCCACCCTTTGGATATAAACTTGCATTGGCTCATTCCAATTGGAGTGCCTTACTTATCCACTAAACCACCAAGCACCATAATTTGGTTATATGATTGCACCCATCGTAATAAACACCAGGAAACCATTTGGCTTGTCACTCAGTCTAGAGTCACCCATAGACAGAAGGAAGACAAAAGAATGAAGGGAAGATAGGCAAAAGAGAAAGGAAGGAAGAGAGGAAAGGGCAGGCACCCGAGAGCAGCACTACATTGAGTGAGTGGATGGTGAGTGCCCCCACCTACCACTAGTCATATAACACATCCCCCATATAGCAAAACTCCTCTAAACATACTAATGAGACACTCCAGCAGAAACAGTCCTTTCACACCTTTCAATCTCTACGTGGTCTCCCCACACACACATGAAATCAGCATCATCTTGCAGCTAACACAAACACGGCACAAGATGGAGTTACTTCCCGCACCCTTGTGGCAAACTGCACATGGCCACACTTCTGCTTTGACAGTTCTGCCACCAGCCCTAGTTATCATCACATTTGTTTTATCCGTGTTTACTCCCCTACCAGTTTACTCCTTTCCAGTTCTCCACCTCCTAAATCTTTCCTCTGTCTCCCACTTATTCTCAACAACCAACACCAGGTCACTGTCATCAGTGTACAGCATCTGTCATGGGAGTTCATTTTTGAAATCGTGTGAGAGCTTCCAGCTCAATGACGGACAATAAGGGGCTCAAGACTAACCTCTGATGGATGCCAACATTTATGGAAAACTCTGTCACTCAAATTCGCATTCACTCTCACCTGGGTGTGAGCTCTGTCATACACTACCATAACCATCCAAATTCACCACCTCCATAGAAACCTGTTAAAAGCTGTCTCCAGTTCAACAAAAACAAAGTACAGCTCCCTTTTTTTTCTCTGTATTTTTCTTGAAGTTGTGAGACAGTGAATAGCCTATTGCATCAGTGGTCCCTTTGGCTGGCATAAACCCAAACTGTATCTCATCAGTATTTGCTCTTCCCCTTATCATACCTTCCAGGACTCTCTCCATATTTTTCATTATTTTGGTAAAAAAAATTTATTCCTCAATAATTTCCTTTTTCCATGGCCTCTATAATTTCCTTTTTCCAGGGACTCACCCTTCCCCTCAGATACATTTACAGTCACACTTATCAGCCAGTCATCTTGAGCAGCACACTCATATATTATCATATTATCAAATCATTAACTAAACTCACTCCAGTATCTTCTAGGTCCTTCTCCAGTCAACCCAGACACACCCACTGCCTTCCCTAACTGCATCCTGCCAATTGCCTCACTCACAGTAACAGTATCAGTCAAAGGCCAGAGCCAAACAGTGGATCTGCTGATTCCAAACCTTCCCTTTTTCAGTGAAACTCCTCATTCAGCAACCATTTATAGTGTTCTTTCCAAGCATCTTTAATATTCTCATTGTCCACCTACGTTTCCTTCATCATTCATCACGTACTGCTCTAATATCCCTGTTTTCTCTCTTCACACCGAAAGTTTTGCTACCTTATATACCACATTCTTCCTCTCAGCACTACTAAGACCATCCAGTAAAAGTCTCTGAGACTCATAGTTTGCCCTGTATACCTTTTTTCTGGCCCTATGCTTGGGAGCCAAGTATTTCTCTTTGTTGCCACCCCTTTTCCATTCCTGGAAAAGTCATCTTTTGGCCTTAGCTGCAGCCTCAACACCCTCATCCCACCACCATGTTACTTTATGTCTTGGCAAGCCCCTCATCTGTACACACAGTGAATCAGTAATTCTCAAGAGATTGTTCTTGAAAGTTTTGTACTGCTCATTAATGTTTCTTTCTACTACTTCCATTTTAGTCACCACTCTACTCATCTTGGTATAGAAGGCCATACTTACTGCTTGTTTTTTCAACTTCTGTATTTTCCTCCTGGGTGCATATGCCCTTTTCCACATTACCCACTCCTTTAGTACCATACCACATACACATATCAGTTATTTATGTTGCTGCACACACTCTCCTCTTCCCATAACTTTAAAATCCTTCCTGCTGACCAGGAAATAGTCATTCCAGCTATCATTGCCTCCAGACTCATACATAATCAGCCTCCCCTACTCTATCTCTGTCTCTCTAAATGAAAGAGAGAGAGAGAGAGAGATACAATCATGTCCATTGCCTTTCCAAAATCCAGTATCCTTTTCTCTACCTCCTTCCTTGTACCGTATGTGGATCCCCCATACACCCCTTCATATTCATCAGCTCCTGCATGCACATGACTATGTAAATCCTCACCCAAAACTATTATCTCATTATCCCCCATACCACCAGCCACATGTATCAGTTCTTCCCAGAATCTGCCCTTTTATTCATCATCCAAGCCAGTATGTGTAGCATATGCTAACATTATTATAACCAGTTTTCCAAATGAAATTTTCAGTGATATAAGCCCTTCCTATACACTCAGTGCATTCGTAACACATTCATCCCATTTCTCTGTGAGAAGCAAGCCCACACCACCATGTCTGTCCACACTTCTCTTCCAAAATAACTTATACTGCAATCTTTCCAACAGTCATCCTTACTGATTCTCTTTAACGCCTGCACCGCAGTGTAGGCGCTTCTTATGCGTCCCATGAGGATATTCGCGCTCCGATTGACTTTTTAAAAATATTTGCCAAAAATCAGTTATTAGTCCTAGAATATTATAATTACATGTGCATATGGCACATACCTTCAGCTTTCTCCTGGGATGTTTGTTGAGCCTTCGTTGAGTACCGTAGGACTTGTGGAGACTTCTGAATTTGGGTAACGAATTCTCCACTTTACACTTCCCGACACCCCGTAATATGATTTCCACAGCCTGATATTATCACTAGAAACATTGTTCTATGATTTTCAAGTAGTTTGGAATCCATACACCAAAAAAAAAACACTGTGAAAGCAATGAAAATTACGAGCGCGTACGAGCTTCCCACCTGCGCTCGTTCCCCGCTGGTATTCTTTCATTTGTTACTCATAAACACACTCACACTTTATATTCCTATTACTTTATTACACATATATATATACAGTATTTATCCATAAGTTTCCTTCAGTAATAGTAGTTTATTTTCACTCCAGGCATTAACTTTCTCGTTCAGTAAACTAGCGTAGAGAGCAAAGCTTTGGCTGTCATTACTCCAAGTATTTGTACTCATATTCTTATATTAGTAATTATTTACATTTCTATTTTATTTACACTATGTTATACACTTCACTTCCAGTAAATAAGGGCTCCTTTCCCTTGGAGCCAGGATGAACTTGGGACACTGAAGCAGTCATAGTTTATCACCATTTCCTCCACTGGCTCATCACACGATTCACCAGAAAGACTGTAGTCACTGTCCATCATTATCATGGATAAATTAGCCAGTTGACGCTCCACAGCAGAGTCATTTAGTCCTTTACCCCTTCCCACATGAGGTTTAGTAGGGGTAGAGGTCACAGGGCCCTCTAGAAGCAGTGGAAATGGAGGGGCGCAAGCGCTACGTGTTTTCATCTCAAGAAACAACATTGAACTAAATGACGAGGCGGATATGGGGCCGCCAAGGGTTGACAACATCAGCGAGGTGACAGCTGCTAATTTATATGCTGTGAAATGATTGGCAGGAAATTAGATAGTTCCAGGTGAATGTAAGTATCACTTAGGCTTCTCCCTTCCTTTCTTGTATATATTTTTATTACGAGAATAGATTATACGGCATATTTCAAGGGGAAATTACCAGGGAAAATTACCGAACAAGTGCACATGGGATGTTGCCAGGTGATAATTAGCCAACTCTAGGTGTATTGCATTATCAGTTACCTTATTTTTTTTTTGTATTTATTATTTTGTATAAGAATAGGGCATAAGGCTTATTTCAATGGATTAAATCAGTGGAAAATTCCGGGGAAGATTTGCTTAGCGTAGCGCGGCCGTGCAGGTGAGAGGAGAGGGTAATGGAGGGGAGGTAGGGAGGGGAGTCAAGAACGGGGATAAATGGCTAAATTGTCAACAATGGATGGGAGTACAGATGATATTAGCAGTGCTGACTATTGTTGGACACTGGCAGTACTGATAGATGATACAAGCCACCACTTGAAAGCCCGGGAGAATTCAAAATAACACAGAATTGCAAAAGTGACTCCCCGCGGTATGATCCCTTGCTCCCAAGCGTCATGAAAGTGACGTCCTGCGGTTAAGGGGTTAAGCCTAATGTCCTGTAAGCAGCTGACATTACCCACCTCCTGCTCATGTTACCCACATTCCAAGATGCCACTCTGAACCCTTTGGGTGATTTGGTTTCCTCAGGCTTACATTTTACACTTGGCACTGAGTTATTTAAGAGGAGCCTGTGGAGTCACATGGAGAGACAGGCTGACGAATGAGGATATAAAGGAGCGTTGTGGTGTGGATGTGGATGTGATAGGAAGCGTTATGAGGAACACACTGAGGTGGTTTGGCCATGTGGAGAGGATGGAGGGTGAAAGATTGACGAAAAGAGTGTATGTGAGTGAGGTGGAGGGGGGAAGAGGGAGGGGGGAGGCTGAGGATGAGATGGAGGGATGGGGTAGAGAGGTATATGAGAGAGGGGGGTGTGAGTTGGGAGCAGGGCAGTGAAATGGCGGGGGACAGGACGACATGGAGGCGATTTGTTTGTGGCCACCCCAAACGGGATTGAGACATCTGGCAATAGATAAGATAGATAGATAGCATTGATTTAGTCATTGTCAGTAAAAGGGGAGAAGATGAACCACAGATCTCACCAGCCCAGGTCTAAGTCCAGGCAGGGGATCAGGGACTCATAGCCCACCACCTATGGCCAGTGGCCAAGTGGCTGTGTGGCCTTGGGGCATTCTGCCAGGACAGCCACAGGACACCCTTCAAGCATGCCTTGGCATTGCCCCTGCCCAGCCATTATGCATTCACTGATAGGGCAGCCTCCTGGGGCACTACTCCAGATTTCGATCCCTCTCTACTGAACATAAGTGGGAGCCTGGAAACTGCAACTCTCTGTACCCTCAAGCACAGATTGAGTTCCATCCCATCCCAACTCCAAAACCACACCGACAGAGCCTGTGCCATGCCTCCTGTCAAGTTTGCCACCAGGTAGCACAGGTAAAAGTTTTCTGGCCGCATGCCCTTGCTGGCGCCACCCCTTGTATAAAGTTGGGTACGGTGCTTGGTATGTAAATTGCATGAACTGCAGTGCATAAGACAGCAATAGAAAAGTGTTTGGGAGAGTATGCTTGCTTATTGTCAGTGTTAATGACACACTGGAAAAGGTCAGCAAATGGGGATGGTCAGGATAGATGTGAAGGTTAGGAAAACAGGAACTCCATCTCTCCTTATCAATAGGTTTCCCCATCCTCTTCAGGAGCACCACCTGATCAGCTGGTGCAACAGCCTACTCCTTGTAATTAGATTTGTGTAAATGATGTATGAGTGGGCCATGTTTCTTTTATCCTTGCCGTTAATACTATTTTTGTCTTCAGATCAAAAGTTAGATGTAGTGCAAAATTCTGACTGAATTTAAAATTTGCATCTTTATGTATGTACTGAACTGGTTGAGTACATTTTGTGAGAGCTGGTTCAAGATGTCCAGGACCAGGACAAACAAACAACATTGTCATTTTTTTTCCCATTATCTGAAAGTAACATTTGATCAACTTACAGTGAATCAGAGGCTGGCTGGAGGGGCAGAAGAGGGAGGCGCAAGAGTCTCAACACTCCGGCAATATCAACAAGCCCAGCAACAACTAAAGCGAACCCACACCTCACTCCTGCATCAGAAACTATGTAAGCAATATTAGAAAAAGCACAGTTGTATCCTAAGCAGTCCGATGATGTCTTTTGCAGTACATTATTGGTACAGTATATTTTTTATATCTCCAAACGGGTGTGGGAAGCAACTCCATCATGTACAGTATCTGTGGTAAGTGGATGCATAAGAGGTGTAGTGGTATTAGAGATGGACTGCGATATGATGCTTATTTTGTGTGTCTAGTGTGTCAGGAAGTGGATTTAGAGATTGTCAGGCATGAAAGGATTAATCTTGCTGGTGAGTCTCTTTAGTGTGTGTGGAAGAGTTTTATGATTTGGGGAACGTGTTATGTGCTGGAGGTGGGGCGGGAGCTAGCTTTGTGGCTAGGGTAAGGAGTGGTTAGAGGAAGTTCATGGAGCTGTTGCCTCCCCTAACACTGAGAGAGCTATCCCTCCTCTCTAAAGAATCTTTGTATGTAGTATGTGTTAGAAGTGTAATGCTGTATTGTAGTGAGACCTGGGCAGTATAGAGAGAGGATATTCATAGGCTCAAACGTACAGCAATGACAATGATTAGATGGATGTGTAGTACGTCCATGAATGTGAGGCATGGGGGGCCATGTTAATGATTGAAGAGTTGAGATGAAAGATGGGACTGGAGTGTATTGCTGTTGTGATGAGGAAAGGTAGATTGAGATGTTTGGGCAAGTGGAGAGGATGGAGGATGACAATTGAGTGCAGAAAATGAGAAGTGTGATTGTTGGAGTTAGGGTTGTAAGAAGCATACGAAAAAAAAAACTGGGATGAGGTCACAGAGTGTGACCTCAGGCATAAGGGATTGAATAGGGAGGCTGCCAGAGATCAAGCAGCATGGAGAGCTGCCATTAGGTGACCAGGGTTGATGCATGCAAGGATGTTGGAGCCTTTATAAATGATACGATACGAAATTGTTTTATTCAGCTTAGATGAGCTGTCTAGTGAAGGAGTTATTGTAAGCAATACAGTAGGTATCCCATTAGTCTGAAGAGTCTCTTCTAAAGAAAATACTATACCAAGAATTACATCATCAGAGTGAAGTAGTTAATATACTGGGGCAGAGCCATTAACCCTTTTGTCTTTTAACCCTTGCCAAGCTGCAGACCTCATGTGTAGCACAGTGGTCTGCACAGGTCAGGCTGCAAGCCATATATGAGATGTATACAATTTACAGTACATTAGTTATAAAACAGTGGCTCAGGAAGATAATCTGCCTTACAAAGAATCAGCCTGGCAGGGCTTAAGATTTTTTGTTTTTTTCCCCAACTTATGCAAAGTTTGATTCCCAGTATTTTTCTCAGAGAGTAAAAATTTTGATAAGGTATTCATCAGCTACTTTGTGACCAGTCCCTGATATGGAAGTACTGTATATCTTAGAGTAGAATGAGTACTGTCGCTTGTTGCTGTAATTTTATTTGGTTTTGCACTTAATGCACCCCTCCGAAGATTCAGTCCATTAAAAGATAACTGGAGGCTTCTCAGTCTTACAAAGCCACAGAGGAAGTAGAT
>NC_137063.1:35786798-35817245 GCF_032717465.1 Coenobita brevimanus
AGGTCCCTGGAGGATGGCTGCTGGCATCACTAGTGGGTAATGGCTGCTGCTCCTCCTCAACCTTCCTCATAAATCCTTTGAAATTCCTCTCCCCTTTCTTCTGCCTCTCGATGAATTCTAGCTTGGTGGCCTGAGGGAGGTGCCGCCGCTTCTTGGGTTCTCAGAAGGCTTCCTAAGCATCGTGAGCAGGGTAAAATGCAGTAGCAAGGGCAGAAACTGCAGCGAGAAAAAAACACCATCCAATGTGAATTATGCAGCTGAGTGGCGCTGTGGCGGGAGAAATTTAAACAAAACATCACGTGAGAGCAGAAGCATTTTTCATTGGGCAACATCACGATCTTGTCACGATAGCGGGCGGGGGAGGCTACTTGATCGGAAGTTTTGATTGGCTGTCAGCGTCATGGGAACGTCGAGTATGACTGTGTTGGACCAGCAGTGATCGTGCTAGAGGCGAACTCTGTGGATTTCGCCCACTTCTCGGAGCTCCGTCAGTGTTATGCTTACGCACCCGTTTTACAGTGCTTAATTCATATTAAATCGTACTAATTTTTTGCTCTCCGTGCTGGACGCGAATTGTGCTGGACAAACGCGTGTTGGACGCAAGGGTGCTGTATATATATATATATATATATGTGGAGAGGATGGAGGGTGAAAGACTGACGAAGAGAGTGTATGTGAGTGAGGTGGAGGGGGGAAGAGGGAGGAGGAGGCCGAGGATGAGATGGAGGGATGGGGTGGAGAGGTATATGAGAGAGGGGGGTGTGAGTTGGGAGCAGGGCAGTGAAATGGCGGGGGACAGGGCGACTTGGAGGTGATTTGTTTGTGGCCACCCCAAACAGGATTGAGGCGTCTGGCAGTAGATAGATAGATAGATATATATATATATATATATATATATATATATATATATATATTGTGGTAGGTGGAGGCACTCACCATCCACTCACTCGATGTAGTGCTGCTCTCGCGTGTCTGCCCTTTCCTTTCCTCTCTCCATTCCTTCCTTCCTCTTCTGTCTTTCTTTACTTCATTCTTTCCTCATCCTTCTGCCTACGGGTGACTTTACACTCCCTCTTTTGTCTTTCTTTCTTTCTTTCATTCTTTCCTCTTCCTTCTGCCTATGGGTGACTCTACACTGAGTGACAAGCCTAATGGTTTCCTGCACACCAGGAAACCATTTACTATGCTGGGTGGTAACCATATAACCAAATTATGGCACCTGGTGGTTTAGTGGGTAATTACAGCACTCCAATTGGATTGAGCCGGTGAAGGTTTACATCCAAGGGATGGTTGGGGTTATTGCTCATGTAATGCCACTCAGGGATGAGTGAGGCTGGTCACTCTCATCTTAAATGTCAGGACCAAATTGGCTAGCCCCGGGCCTCTACGCTTCTCGTGGGGCAACGTAGAATTGGATGATGGATGGATATATATACTGTATATATATATATATATATATATATATATATACAGTAATCTCTTCACTATCCGATGTAATACAGCCAAAGGCATGTCCGGAAAGTGGGTCGGTCCATATAGTGGGCCCCTGCCTCCTTGACTGGTACTTATGGACCCTAACCCAGCCTAACTTTGAAAGTCACCTAAATAACTCCCTACTGGACATGCATAGCACATATTTAAGACTCTATTCACACAAATATGGAACAGAAAGCATGAAGTAAATGAAAAGGAACCAAAGAATGAGGATTTAGAGGTGAGTATGGAAAATATTTAGCAGTGTAAAGGGTACTTACAGCATGTCTATGACCGCCTCCTCTAAGGCTCTGGCAGTGGTGAAAATGCTCGTGAAGCACATACAGCAATCCAGTGTTGTGCTACACTTAATCCTTTGCTCTGTGAGTTATAATTGTTTAACACTGTACATTGTGTTCTTAATTGCACCACGCCAGTTTCAACCGCCACTTTGCACTCCACACTTAATTCTTTGCACTCTAAAGCCTAATTTCTTAACACTGCACAACACTGTAAATTCCCATGTGGTCTAGTGCCGAGGTATTGCAGTTTATTCACTGTTTATTCACAAAAATGAGCACGTGCAGCATCCATTGGCAATGAACATCTACTCACAACGGTGGTTATGCGGTAACTGGTGAGGAGGGAGGAAGGAAGGGGTGAAGGGGCCATGGTAAACACAGCTGTTTGGTGCCGCGCGCCAATTTCAAATTACAGGTGGGAAAAAATTAGGATTTGGGGGGGATTTTTTTCTTTTTTTGGCCATTTTTGGGTTCCGAAGGTCCAGGCCCACAATGTCTGGTAAGTGAGGAGTCTGGATAGTGGACATCCGAATAGTATAGAGATCACTGTATATATATATATATATATATATACACATGTATGTATGTATCTTGTCTCATCTCATCAGCCGTTTGAGTGTCCACTGCAGGACCAGCCTATCCTGACCAAAGTGGGGACGATACAGCCAATATATCTCTACCAAGTGGCTTAGACCGTCTAGTAGTGATTGTATGTAGGATGAGAAATGCTTGTAAGTGTAATTGTAGTGTTGGAGTGGCTTTGGATGTGTGTGTAGTCCGTGAACCAAGCGTAATCGGCCGCGCAAGCCAGCTGGGTGCAAACATACTTTACAGTATGTGACACTGGCTCAACCACAGCACCCCTTGTGTCCGCCAATGCAGTACGTGGCTTTAAGAATGCTCCCAAAGTTTATTATCCTGGTGTACAAACACGCACACTTTACCATTGTACCACAGATGCTCCATATATGTTTATACACAGACACATATATATACAGTACCCGCAAAAAGTATGAGGAATATCTGTGGGCCATGGCGGGTTTTGATGTCTTCAGAATTCTGAAGTTTACCATCCAACTGATGGCTCATATTTCACTAAATTGGTGCTTAGCAACTCTGTCAGATACAGATCAACACTACCCACGCAATTTCCTGCCAGTGCTTCGCAGGTAGCACCAGAGAGAGGGGGGGTTGTATTTGGCTGTGCTGAATAATAATTCCCTCAGTTTCCTTCCCTTCCATTATTAGTCGTGCTGCTACCCACCCACGTTGTAGAATGGGGCCTAAGAACCTTACTGAGCAAGAAAAGGCTGTGATTCTTGCCCTGAAGGATGCAAACATGTCTGGCAAGGAAATTTGTCAGCATACAGGGAAAGGCAAGACAGCCATTTACAGCCTGATTTCTGAGGCAAAGGATTTCCCCCAAAATGAGATTCCACCTCGTAAACCTGTTCCTGGGTGTCCCAGAAAGACAGTAGCAACAACTGACAAGCTTATCAAGAGACAAGTACTGAAAAATCCACGAATCACTGCAAAACAATTGAAGAATGCCTACCCTGACATCCTTGGAAGTGTTGCTGAGCGCACCATTCAACATCGCTGCCAGAAAGAACTGATGCTGCATCTTTGTTCCCCGACCTGCAAGCCTCTTCTGACTCACAAAATGCGTGCTGCTCATCTCAGTTTTGCAAGGAAATATAGAGATTTAACTCATGCAGACTGGAGAAGGGTCTTATGGAGCAATGAGTCAACTTTCCAGTGTGGTGCACAGAGACATGGCAAGCTGAGACATCCGTCACACATGAATCCCCTTGACCCCCGGTATATGCAACTGACTGTCAAACACCCACCCTCAGTCATGATTTGGGGCTGCTTCAGTGGAGAGAAAGGGCCTGGAGGATTGTATGTTCTACCCAAGAACGTCACAATGACTGGAGATCGTTACATTGATGTCTTGCAAAGCCATTTGTTGATTTTTTTTTTATATATCCATGACTGCAACTCCTTTATACAAGACAGTGCACCATGCCACAAGGCAAAGATGGTCATGAAATGGTTGGCAGACAAGCAGGTGAACATTCTTGAGTGGCCTGGGAACTCTCCAGGTCTGAATCCCATCGAGGAGCTGTGGTCTTGCATGAAGCTGAAACTTCAAGAAAAGGACACCTCTTCAATTCCATGCCTTGTTGAAGCTATCAAGGACATCTGGGTGCACGAAATTGGCCTGGATTAATGCAGAATACTTGCTGACTCCATGCCTCAATGCATACAAGGTTTGGAAGGCACATGGTGGCCATGCAACACACTAAAATAAAGAAAATGAAAGGCATTTGTTGTTTTTTTTGGCAATTCCGTGTACTTTATGCGGGTACTGTCTCTCACTCTCTCTCTCTCTATACCATAATCTCTGTACTATCCAGACACCCACTATCCGGACTCCCCACTTACTGGACATTTTGATCCCAGGACTTAGTAACCCCATAATTGCCCAAAAAATGCAAAAAATTCCAAAAAAAATCCTAATTTTTTTTTATCCCATAATTTGAACTCGTCATATGGCACGGACCAGCTGTGTTTTGGTGCGTAGTTCCGCTGACGTCCACTAGAGCGCCTCTGCATCCTTCCCACTTCCCGCCCGTTATTTGTTGTGAGTCCACATTTGTCACCATGGCCTCCCGCTTGCTCGCTTTTGTGGTGGCGCCTTACCTCCTGCAGGCTCTGCTGTTCCTTTCCCGCCTCTTCTTCGTGTGTGTGTGATGATGGCCTCGCTGCCCAAGAAGAGGAAGCGAGTGGTTCTGACTCTGGAGAAGAAGAGGGAGATATTGGACAAGGTGGACGCGGGATGGTTGACCTCACGCATCCTCCATGAATTCAACCTGGCCCACTCTGCATTGTTTGATATCAAGAGATCCCGGGACAAACTCATGCAGTACACGGCTAACTTCTCATCGAAGAACAAATACAATGTGGAGAGGAAGATGATGTTTACTCCCTGGTATGCAGAAATCTACCGCTCCACGCTGATTTGGTATCGTCAACAATGTGCTGCTGGTGTGCTGGTGCATGGCACGGAGTTGAAACCTGCTGCTGAGAAGTTCGCAAGGTTACACAACACCCCAGACTTCAAAGCATTCGAGGGTTGGCTCTTCTCTTTCAAGTTACAACATGGACTTACCAACTGTAAGGCCCGTGGCAAAGCTCTGGAGGCCAACGAGGAGGGAGTAGAGGAGTTTCGGCAGAAGATGAAGGGCTTGATCGACAGGGAGGCCTCATTCTCGGTGAAGTCTACAACGCTGATGAAACTGGTCTATTCTATCATTCTTTGCCAATGAACACTCTAGCCGAGGAGATGGAGAAGCGTGTACCTGGCCGCAAGCTTTGCAAGCAACGGTTATCTGCTTTGTGTTGTGCCATTGCTAACAGCATGCACCGGCTCAAGCCCGTTATTGTTGGCCGTGCAAAGCAGCCTCAGTGTCTTCATGGGGTGATGGATGTCTTTCCTGTCGTTTGGTACCATTTTGTGAAGGCTTGGTTCGCAGCCAAGATCTTCAAAGACTGGTTCCACCGCCATTTCGTTAAGGAGATCATCCATTACCAGACGGAGAAATTGATAATCCTGCGTGACCAGTTAAAGGCCCTCCTTCTCATGGACAGTGCACCTTCACGTCCGTCTAACAAGGACTTGGTGGCTGAGAATCGCCACATTGGGTGCATGTTTTTGCCACTTAATTCGACATCTCTCATCCAACCAATGGACCAAGGAGTGATCTTGGCAATGAAGAGGCTGTGCCATAGGAAGTTCCTGGACGAAATGATGGTCATTCTCGAGGACGAGGACGAGCACAGGGAGGGACGGGACATGCGAGGCCAGCGGACTTTGGAAAATCTTCACCACTACAACATCAAGTCTGCCATTTACAACTGGGCCAGTGCATGGAAGGAAGTCCCTGTCAAGACTCTGGAAAATGATTGGTCTCGTCTGCTTGTTGGAGCCAATGTGGTACACAATTTTCTAGGTTTTGATGTGGATGACTTCCATGCATGTCTTCGTGCACATGGCAACGATGTTGATGTGGACGAAGTGCGTGAGTGGTTGGATGACAACGAGGGCAATCCTGGGTATCAGGTCATGTCAGATATGGAGTTTGCATCTTCAGTTGCAGGTACAATTACCCAGCTTGAAGATTCCGACGAGGAATGCGACGATGATACGGACTCCTCTCAGCATGCCACTGCTCCAGCCATCCCCAAGCTGAGCGCACTCCGGGAGAACGTTGAGTTTGTTCCCAACTAATGGGAAAGCCCGGACTGCGACAGGGAGATGGGGCCCTTGGTCTTTGTGGAGGAAGTGCACACTTTCAGGCAGCGCATCATCAATCGCCAGAATCATCGTTCCTTGTGTCAGTCAACCATTGACAGTTTTTTCAGGCCCATTACCCCCACTGTGCCCAGCCCTGGCTCCACACCGCTGCCTCCCCAAGACAGGCCTTCCACCTCCGAGCCAGAGCCCAGCACATCAGCCACGGTGGAGTCACCACTGGACGTGAGTTTGCGCCTGTCTTCGGAGTCATCTGCAGTGGGTACTTCATCACCATGTCCCAGCAATGCGCCCCTAGGCCACCTGCCTCACCTACTCTCAGACTCTGACAGTGAATAAACAGGAAGAACTCGCCACTAGACCACACGGGAATTTACACTGTTGTGCAGTGTAAAGAACAGTGTGCAGTGTTAAGAAATTAGAATTCAGAGTGCAAAGACTTAAGTGCATAGTGCAATACTGGTTACAGAAAAATACAATCGAGCGCATGTGAGAAAAGAATACGCAGTGTTAAGAGATTAGAATTCAGAGTGCAAATGACCAAGTGCAGTGCAAGACTTGATTATTGTAGGTGCTTCAGGGGCACCTTTTTACTCTCAGAGTCTGAGTGGGGGTGGGTTATTCATTGAGATGGCCACGGACTTGTTGTAAATACCCAGAATAATGTTTAATAGTGTACTGTATTTTCCATACTCACCTCTAAAACCTCATTCTCTTATTCCTTTGCATTTATTTCACTCTTTTATGTCCCATATTGGTGTGAATAGGCCCTTAAATAGGTGCTATGCATATCCAGTAAGGAGTTATGTAGGTGTTTTTCTGAGTTAGGCTGGGTTAGGGTCCATAAGTACCAGTCCAGAGAAAGGGGCCCAATATCCAGACGGGCCCAATTTCCAGACATGCCTTTGGCTGTATTACATTGGATATTGGGAAGATTACTGTGTATACCATATATATATATATATATATATAGTGTATATATATATTAATCCCTCCACTATCCGACGTAACAGAGCCAAAGGCATGTCCGGAAAGTGGTCCTGTCCGGATAGTGGGCATCAGCCTCCTGGACTGGTACTTATGGACCCTAACCAGCCTAACTTTGAAAGCCACCTAAATAACTCCCTACTAGACATGCACAGCACCTATTTAAACCTATTTAAGACCCTATTCACACCAATAATGGGCATTAAGCATGAAATAAATGAAAAGGAACCAAAGAATGAGGAATTAGAAGTGACTTTACCTCAGCCAGGGTACTTACATCACGTTTGTGGCTGCCTTTCTAAGGTTTTGGCAGTGGTGAAAACGCTCTTGAAGCACGTACAGTAATCCAGTGTTGTGCTGCACTTATTTCTTTGCACTGTGAGTTATAATTGTTTAACACTGCACTTTGTTCTTAACTGCACCACTGCAGTTCTAACCGCCAGTTTAAACTGCCAATTTGCACTCCACAGTTGATCCTTTGCACTCTAAGTTCAAATATCTTAACACTGTACAACACTGTAAATTCCCATGTGGTCTAGAGGCGAGGTATTGCAGCATATTCACTGTTTATTCACAAAAAACGAGCACATGTGGCTTCCAGTGCGATAAGCATCTATTCACAATCGAAGTTAGGGAGTAACTGTTGATGTTGGAGAAACAGAGTTGCCAGATCACAACGGCCACATTACCAATCTCCTCAACTTTCATTACCAAATTCGTAAAGCTAGCATTTATTCGTCACTAATTATATATACAAGTGGAAATACATGTAATTACTCTTCTTATAATTAACAGCATGTTGATTATTTTCACGCTATGTAGGGTAGCAGATTAATCAGAGAGAGCAAACAATCCACCATCTCCATCCTGTGTATCCTCATACATGTGAAAAATCCATTTGGTAATGCATTATTCTGATTCATTACCAAACGAATTTTTCATTACCAAATTGGCCCACATTTGGTAATGAAAAATAACAAATGGCAACCCTGACAGGGAGAGGGGAGGAGGGAGGAAGAAAGGGGTGAAGGGGCCATGGTGTAAGCAGCTGTTTGGCGCCGCACGGCAATTTCAAATTACGGGTGGGAAAAAATTCGGATTTTTTTGGGATTTTTTTCTTTTTTTTGGCCATTTTTCGGTTCCGATGGTCCAGGCCCACAATGTCTGGTAAGTGGGGATGTCCGGAAAGTGGGCGTCCGGAAAGTAGAGGGGTTACTGTATATACTGTACTGTATATTCGTTTTCGTTTTAAAGGCTCCAACATGCTTGCATGCGTCGGCCTTGGTCACCTAATGGCAGCTCTCCATGCTGCATGATCCATTGCAGTCTCCCTGTTCAGTCCCTTAACCCTGAGGTCACACTTAATGACCTCGTCCCATGTCTTTCTCGGTCTACCCCTCATAACCCCACTCCCAATATTAACACTTCTCACCTTCCTCACCCAATTATCATCCCCCATCCTCTCCACATGTCCAAACCATCTCAATCTACCTCTCCTCATCACAACACCAATACACTCCAGTCCCATCCTACCTCTCAACTCTTCCATCGTGAACCCAGCCCCCCCAGATCTTGGACGCAGGGATGCACTACACATCCACCTAATCATTGTCATTTCTGTACGTCTGAGCTGGCGAATATCCTCCTCCTTCACTGCCCAGGTCTTACTACCATACAGCATTACACTCCTAACACAAGCTGCATGCAAAGACCCCTTAGCACGTAGGGAGAGTCCTCTCAATGTCAGGAGAGGCAAGAGCTCCCTGAACTTCTTGCAACCACTTCTCACCCTAGCCACAGAGCTAGCTCCAGCCCCACCTCCAACACACATGTCTCCTAAATAACAAAACTCTTCCACACACTCAAGAGATTCACCAGCAAGTTCAATTCCTTCACATCTGACAATCTCCACCTGCTGTCCCCGACACGCCGTACACATAAAATCAGCATTATCTCGCAGTCTACCTCTGATACCACTACATCTCTTATACACCCATTTATCACAAACACCGCACAAGATGGAATTACTTCCCATGCCCTTGTGGCAAACTGCACATGGCCACTCTCCCTCGTCTTTGACAGTACAGTGTATATATATATATATATATATATATAGTATATATATACATACAGTAGAGTCTTCATACAACATGAGATAGGTTATGTAGAACCTTGCGCAAGATCAGATTCGCACTAAAACGTGACATATATTTACATGTAAAATAGGGGTTAGGTTCTAGGAGCCTTATGTTTTTCGTTAAAAATATATTATAAATTATTACAAATGTCTGCCTTAAGACACCCAAGACGGTGTGTTTAAATACGATCTCACCAACTGGACACATCAGTGCATACTGCATTCTAACCTAGCCAATTAGTTTTGCCCCCTAATACTCCCCATAAAAATTTTGATCACCAAGGATTGCCACTAAGCCTTTTGAAAGTCCTCATTACCAATTAAGCAAAAAACTTTTGACTTAAACGACCACTGAGCTTAACAACACGTGAATAATGGCTGCCCAGCATCAGGCATATTTCGCCAAGAATCACTTTTGGCTTTCATTTAAAAAAAAAAAAAAATGCAGTGTGAAACTTTTTTTGAAGCCATTCGTCGTCAACAATACAGAAAAAAAAAAATATTATATAGATGTTGTCAGCATGGAGTGATTGCTTATTTCTCACTTCTCAGATACATAGGAATGTAGTAATCGTGAATAATAAGCAAGTCTGCCAAGCAGTATAATTCATATGATAGTATAATTCACAAGAACTGAATTCACATAGTTATCTTACCTAACTATGTATGTCAACACATAGTCTTTTCACATATCGTAAGCTCCAAATTTTCTCGTCCAAAGACCGTCAGTTCATAAACATCGGGCACAAAGCTCTTTTTTTTTTTTTTTTTTTTTTTTTTTTTTTTCCCCACACATGTTGCACTAAAGGCAAAAACATCATTAATTTTTTTTTTTTTCCAACAAAGAAAACTGTGCACATCGTTAACACACCCGACTGATATCTGTCTGATCATTTGCATTTATAGGCTCCCACACCACATGCCACTTCGTCTGACAGTTTTACATTTTCATTTAGAATAAATGCTTTTCTTGTGTTCATAGCATTTTCAGGGTGTTTAGACATAACTACAGTTACTTTGGAACCACGTGCTCAGGGTTCTGAGAGGAAATGAGGAGCAAGGAAATAAGCAAATAAACTTCTCATCACAGCAGCCGTCTGCACAACAATGAGGCAGGCTGTGGAAAGCTGGTAAGGGACGTGGGTCGGGTCGGGTCGAGGAAGCCAATCAGTGACCAACAAAATCATAACACATGAGTTGTATCTGGAAATCCAGTATCTAAATGCACCCATTTCCCACAGTTTCTCTCACGCAGTTGAGTAGAATTACTTTGCTATTATATAATTATGGAAGAAATTAAATGCCCATGTTATTGTAAGATCATTGTTTCGTTTTGTCTTAAATCACAACTTTGCTGTACAGTAAAACCTCGATATAACCGACATCAATAGACCGGAATTTGCTTTTATCGGAATCGAGGAGCTACCTGCCTAAATTCCTTTATATTGGAAAAAGTCCGATAAAGCCAGAAGCAGTCCTGATTGCCTGACCACTTCAGCTGTGTTCACCACAAAGAGGTAAATAAAAGACATGTTTATCAATGTACAGTACAGTATTATTATATATACAGTATAATACCATTTGATTAATGTAGCGAAGGTATAACACAGTACAGTTCAACAATGGTAATCAAAACAGTTTAAAAACCATTCATGTGATTGGGACTAATGTCTGATATGTTGCAAAATGTCTGGTTAGCAGGGGGAAGTCCGGATGTCGCTTTTATCAGAAATTTGCAGTTTTCGGAATGGCTTGCGCCCCAATTAGTCCATTATAGTGAGGTCTTATATATATATGCTGGTATATATATATGTATATATATATATATATATATATATATATATATATATATTCGTTTCTCTTCCCTCTGCCTGTGGGTGAATTTTTTTTTTTTTTTTTTTATGTAAAGAAGAAGGAACCAAAGGCTGTGAGCCTGCAGTTATTGTTCCTTCCAAGAGAAAAACAAAATACAAGAGAGAGCCAAATTCAAGATCCGATCATTCAGATGCCTGGACATACTGCGTTTGAAAGACTGGAGATCATAGGAAGCAGGAAATACAGACAGAGGGAGATAGTTCCAGAGTTGACCTGTTGCATAAACGAAGGACTGGGAGTAACGGTTAACTCTTGCATTAGAGAGTTGGACAGAAAAGGGATGAAAGTTTGCTGCTAGACGGGTGCTATGCACCCGTCGTAGAGGTGGAGGAATGCATACAGACAGTTCAGAGGAGCAGTGACCATTGAAGTAGCGATAGAAAAGAGATAAAGATGCAACAGTGCAACGAAGAGACAGAGGTTGAAGGGAGTCAGTAAGAGGAGGAGAGTTAATGAGATGAAAAGCCTTTGACTTCACCCTATTGAGAAGAGCTGTATGAGGGGAGCCTCCCCACACATGAGAGTTGTACTCCACACAGGGGCAGATAAAACCCCTGTATAGAGTCAACAATTGTGCAGGGGTAAAGAAGAAATGGAGTTGGCTTAGCACACCTAATCTCTTAGAAGCAGATTTTATAAGAGATGTAATATGATCTTTCAAAGATATGTCTCGAGTAAATGAAACCCCAAGCATGTTCAAGGATAGTTTCATGTACACCAGGACACCATTTACTACACTGGGTGGTAACCATATAACCAAATTATGGCGCCTGGTGGTTTAGTGAGTAATTAAGGTGCTCCAGTCAGATTGAGCCAGTGCAGGTTTTTATCCAAGGGATGGTTGGGGTTCATTGCTCACATAATGTCACTCAGGGATGAGTGACCTGCCTGGTGTGCTTGGCCCGCGCCCCCCTAGAATCAGCCAGGCATTGCCAGGCCACGCATAGTTACTTGCACATGTTTATACTGTACTCTTTTCTGATTTCTGACCTTATATTTCACTCGATATTATTCTGTTTGGTCTTAAATTGTTCGCAATAGATTTTTCTATAAGGATATATGTACAGTATATAAGGCTGAAGAGACTATGAGCATTACCAGTACTATAAGTGAAAGTACAGTGACTCATTAAAAAACATTGGCAGCTAACATGTTTATATTCTTTCCTTATTTTTGATGTTATTTTTTGTGCTATTTTATTCATTTTACTCTTCATTTGTACTCAAATGTTAGTTCAGCAGTAATATATGTATAAATAATGATCAAACAACCAACATCACTATACCTAACACCTAAAAAGAAAAGAAAAAAAAAACCTAAGTAAGGCCAGGTGCACTCCATCATTGCACTGTCATCTCGTATATTATTTTACTTTTGACAGTATTTTATGTGTTACTTCATTCATTTTAGTTTCTAACTGTTCGTACAAGTGTTTTCTACAATATTATATGCATTCAAGAATGTCAGAGTATGAACATCACTGTTACTAACACAGTCTCTCTCTCTCTCTCTCTCTTTCTCTTTGTCCATGATCAGGGTCCTGATATATCATTCTCTGTGTCACTGTTAGTCTGTCTGTTTGTTGCTGTTTGTCTAACATCTGCATCTCAGTCTGTCTGTACCTTATTACAAGGGGCGTTCAAAAAGTTTTGGGAACTAAGTCGCTAAAATCACATAACCACTTCCAAACGAGACAATTACTGTTGCATTGTGGTGTGACATCTATTGGGAGTAAATCGTCCTCAGGTGGCGCACATAGTAGCTCACTCAGAGCACTGACATGAGGCGGAACAGACCCCACTCCCATGCTCTGCCCGAAAATGTCCTCACCGCACAGAACCGACTGGAGATTCTACATTTTCATGAGGACGAAGCTCGGCGAGAATGCAAAGCAGAATCAAGCCGACTTGAACAAAGTTTTAGGTAGAGATTGCCCTTCATATCGCACAGTAGCAAGGTGGGTATCGTCATTTAAGGATGGGAGAGAGTCATTTGAAGATGACCCACGATGTGGACATCCTTTCACGTCATGGACCGAGGAACACATTGCTGCTGTGAGACGAATAATCAACGAAGATCGACACACAACAATTGCTCTTATTAATGACAAGCTTGGACTCTCCATTGGCAGTATCCATACGATCATTCATGAAGATCCAAAGATGAGGAAGGTTTGTTCTCGATGGGTGCCACATCTCCGGTCAGTGTGCTTCGGCAGTTCTCTCGGCAATTCACTCTGAATTTGGTTCTGAAGGTCGAAAACGCATCACAGATGTGGTGACTGGTGACGAGAAGTGGTTTTACTTCTTTCAAGTGCCACACAAGAGGCAAAACATGGTTTGGCTTGGAGATGAAGATGCCCGACCCACCGTTGTCAAGGAAGGATTTCGTTCACGAAAGCAAATGTTCATCATGTTTTTCAATTCAGCTGACCCTATATCCATTATTACTGTGGTCAAAGGTCAGAATGTGAATGCAACTTACTATTCAGAAATTGCTCTTACATCAGTTGTGAAATATCTAGAGAAAACGAAGCCCGCACGCCTCGCCTCAGGAAAAGTCCACCTCCACCACGACAACGCCTCCAGTCACACTGCTTTCAAAACTCGCCAGTTTCTGGAGGAGAGCAAGCTGCAACTCATTGACCATCCACCTTACAGTCCGGACCTGGCACCGTGTGACTTTTGGCTATTCCCAAAGTTGTCAGAAAAACTTGCTGGGATCCATTTTCGAAGGGAACAGGACCTTGCCAGGAGGATAAATTCAAAACTGAAGAGTATACCTGTTTCTGAGTACTCGGAGTGCCTTGCTGAGTGGATGACACGGCTCCAGAATGTGTAAACCTTAGAGGAGAGTATGTTGAAGGAGTGTGAACTTCAATAAATGTGTATCTCTATTTTGCTTTTATTATCCTGTTGCCAAAACTTTTTGAATGCCCCTCATATATTGTAATACTGTATTTTTTACACAAGCATTACTCTGTATAAAATAATATATGTAAAAAATAATGATCAAACAACCAACATCACTATACCTAACACCTAAAAAAAAAAAAGTGTAAGGAAGGCCAGGTGCACTCCATCATAGCACTGTCAACTCATGTATTATTTTATTTCTGACGATATTTCATGTGCTACTTCATTCATTTTAGTCTTTAACTGTTCGTACTAGTTTTTTCCACAGTATTATATGCATTCAAGAATGTCAGTCAGAGTCTGAACATCACTGTTACTAACAGTCTCTCTCTCTCTCTCTCTCTCTCCATAATCAGGGTCCAGATTTATCATTCTCTGACTGTCTGTTGCTATTCATCTAACATCTGCATCTCAGTCTGTCTGTACCGTATTACATTGTAATATTTTTTACACCAGCATTACTATGTTTAAAATAATATATGTAAAAAGTAATGATTAAACACCCAATATCACTATACCTAACACCTAAAAAAAAAAAAAATGTAAGGAAGGCGAGGTGCACTCCATCATCGCACTGTTAACTCGTATATTATTTTATTTCTGACGATATTTTATGTGTTACTTCATTCATTTTAGTGTCTAACTGTTCGTATGAGTTTTTTCCATGGTATTATATGCATTCAAGAATGTCAGAATATGAACATCACTGTTACTAACATAGGACATACTACAAAAAGATAAATATACAGTAATCCCTGTACTTTCCGGATGCCCACTTTCCGGACACCCCACTTCCTGGACATTGTGGGCCTGGACCTTCGAAACCCAAAAATGGCCCCCCCCAAAAAAAAAATTCCATCCAAAATCTGAATTTTTTCTCACCCGTAATTTGAAATTGCCACGCGACGCCAAACAGCTGTTACACCATGGACCCTTCACCCTTCCTTCCTCCTTCCTTCCCCCTTCCTTCCCCCTCCCCTGTCAGGGTTGCCATTTGTTATTTTTCATTACCAAATGTGGGCCAATTTGGTAATGAAAATTCGTTTGGTAATGAATCAGAATAATGCATTACTATCTATCTATCTATTGCCAGATGCCTCAATCCCGTTTGGGGTGGCCACAAACAAATCGCCTCCAAGTCGCCCTGTCCCCCGCCATTTCACTGCCCTGCTCCCAACTCACACCCCCCTCTCTCATATACCTCTCCACCCCATCCCTCCATCTCATCCTTGACCTCCCCCTCCCTCTTCCCCCCTCCACCTCACTCACATACTCTCTTCGTCAGTCTTTCGCCCTCCATCCTCTCCACATGGCCAAACCACCTCAGTGTGTTCCTCATAACGCTTCCTATCACATCCACATCAACACCACAATGCTCCTTTTATCCTCATTTGTCAGCCTGTTTCTCCATGTGACTCCACAGGCTCCTCTTAAATAACTCATTTCCACTGCTCTCACTCTTGACTTGTGTCCTTCCAACAACGTCCAAGCTTCACTTCCGTACATTAGAGTTGGTATCACAATATGGTCATGTAGTAACTTGATGGAGTGTGTGGTGAAATGCTTAGGTATGGGGGTGAGATTGTTGTGGAGTGGATATGGAAGTTGTGTAGATTGGCTTGGGAAGAGGGAAGGGTTCCAGAGGACTGGAAATCAGGTATAATTGTTCCTCTGTACAAAGGAAAAGGGGAGAGAGAAGTATGTGGTAACCATAGGGGTATTTGCCTTCTTAGTGTGACTGGTAAAATATATGGTAGAATACTCATTGATAGGGTTAGGCATATGACAGAGGAGCTAGTTGGAGAAGAACAAGGGGGATTTAGGAAGGGAAAAGGGTGTGTAGATCAGATATTTGTTCTAAGATGTTTAGTGGAGAAGTATCTAGAGAAGGGAAGGAAAGTGTACGCTGCCTTCATGGACTTGGAGAAAGCTTATGACAGAATAGATAGGAAAGGTATGTGGAAGGTATTAAGAATATATGGAGTGGAGGGGAAATTGTTGAGTGCTGTGAAGAGTATGTACGAGGGAGCTAGGGCTACGGTGCGAGTGGATGGTGAGCTGAGTGAGTTCTTTGATCTCAATGTGGGACTGAAACAGGGGTGTGTAATGTCTCCTTGGCTGTTTAATATATATATGGATGGGGTCGTAAAGGAGGTACAAGGTAGGGCAGTGGATGTGGGGGTGGCCTTAATGAATGAGGGTGAGATTTGGAAGCTTCCGGTGTTGCTGTTTGCTGATGATACAGTATTGTTGAGTGAAGATGAATGGGAGTTGCAAGGTTTGGTGAATGAATTTGGGACAGTGTGTAGGAGGAGGAAGCTGAAAGTTAATGTAAACAAAAGTAAAGTTATGGTGTTTGAGAGGAATGAAGTCACAGAGTGTGCAGTGAGGCTGGATGGTGAGGATATGGAGAATGTGAGTGCATTCAAGTACTTGGGTAGTGTGATGAGTAAGGATGGAACTTTGGGGGATGAAGTACGTGAAAGGGTACAGCAGGGAAGGAAGGTTGTTGGCACACTGAAAGCAGTGATGAGAAATAGGGAGGTGAGTATGGAAGTTAAGAAGTCACTGCATGATGGTATTGTGATCCCTACCCTGACGTATGGAAGCGAGGCGTGGACCTTGCAAGAGGGGAACAAGTCAAGAGTGAGAGCAGTGGAAATGAGTTACTTGAGAGGAGCATGTGGAGTGACATGGAGGGACAGGTTGACGAATGAAGAAGTGAAGGAACGTTGTGGGGTAGATGTGGATGTGGTTGAAAAGATTAGGAGAAATACACTGAGGTGGTTTGGACATGTGGAGAGGATGGAGAATGAAAGACTGACTAAGAGGGTGTATGTAGGTGAGGTGGAGGGAGGGAGAGGGAGGGGTAGACCGAGGATGAGGTGGAGGGATGGAGTTGAGAGGTATATGAGGGAGGGGGGGGTGAGTTGGGGGGAGGGGAGTCAAATGGTGGGTGACAGAGTGACTTGGAGGCGTTTTGTCTGCGGCCACCCTTTGCGGGATTAGGGCGTCGGGCTATAGATAGATAGATAGATAGTAACTTTTTCACTTCCATGCTCACTTCCCTGTTTCTTATCACTGCTTTCATAGAACCAGCAACCTTTCTTCCCTGCTGTACCCTTTCAAGCACTTCACCCTCCAAACCTCCATCCTTACTCATCACACTACCCAAGTACTTAAACGTACTCACATTTTCCAATTCCTCACCATCCAACCTCGTTGTACATGCACTGACTTCACCTCTCTCAAAGACCATCACTTTACTCTTCCCTACATTCACCTTTAGATTCCGTTTCTTACACACTCTCCCAAACTCATCCACCAAGCCTTGCAGCTCCCCTTCGTCTTCACTCAACAACACAGTATCATCTGCAAACAACAGTACAGGGAGTTTCCAAACACTATCCTCTCTCACCAGGGCCACTCCAACATCCACTACCCTACCTTGTACCTCTTTTATTACCCCATCCATGTACAGATTGAACAACCATGGAGACATGACACATCCCTGTTTCAACCCAACTTTCAAAGAGAAAAATTCACTTAGTTCACCATCCACACGCACTGCAGCCTTCGCATCATCGTACATACTCTTCACAGCATTCAGCAACTTCCCATCTACTCCATATATTCTTAACACTTTCCACAATCCTTGTCTATCCACCCTGCCGTATGCTTTCTCCAAATCCATGAAAGCCGCATACAACTTCTTTCCCTTCTCTAGAAACTTTTCCACTAAAGATCTAAGAATGAATATCTGATCAACACAACCTCTTCCCTTCCTAAAGCCTTCCTGTTCTTCTCCAACTAATTTCTCTGTTCTTTCTCTAACTCTGTCAATAAGTATCCTGCCATACACTTTTCCTATTGTACTAAGAAGACAAATGCCCCTATGATTACCACACACTTCTTTTTCCCCTTTTCCTTTGTACAAGGGAATAATTATACCTGACTTCCAGTCCTCCGGGACTCTACCTTCCTCCCAGGCCAATCTGCACATCTTCCACATCCATTCTACTACTATCTCTCCCCCATGCTTCAGCATTTGACCACACACTCCATCAATTCCTGGGGCTTTCCCCAATTTAACTTTCTTCATTGCTTCCACAACTTCTATCCTACTGTTTTCTTCATGTCTTCTCACCTCCCTCCTTCTCCCAACCATTCCCCAGCCACTTATACTCGCATTACTTCCATCCTCTACGTTCAACAAATCCTTAAAGGGTTCTCTCCATCTGCTCACCTTTTCTCCCTTCTCCACTAGTAATCTATCTCTATCTATCTATCTATATACCTAGGCTGCTTCCCTCAAGGAAAGGGAGGTAGCCGAGACAGGACGACACACTCCCCATTTACTCATCCATTCACACACATTCATTCGCATCTTAGCCTCATTTTTTATCTTTCACTCCCCTGCTAACTTCACTTCCACCCTGTCTTACTCTTTTCACCTCTTTCCAGAACATTTTCTTACAGTCCCTCCACTTTACACTCAAATTCCTTCCAAATTCCTCATCCACTCTCTTCTTACTCTCTCTTACTAATCTTTTCACCTCTCTCTTTCTTTCTACATATAACTCTCTCTTCCGCCTCTCGACTTCTTCCACGCCCCTATTTCTCATCCATTCATTGTATGCTTTCTTCTTTTGTGCCAAAGCCTGTCTCACCTCTTCATTCCACCACGCTGTTCCTTGCACCCCCCTCCATCTTCTCTTCCTTCCACACACCACATCACATGCTGCACATATTTCTTTTGTAAATATCCTACACACACCTTCCACGTCTCCCATCTGCTCCAATTCATATTTGCCCAATCGTTCCTCCACTTCTCTCTTATACTCTGCCATTTTCTCATCCTCTTGTAACCTTTCCTCTCTCCTTGCAGCTACTACGGATTTTTCACATGTCTGGATACACAGGATGGAGATGGTGGATTGTTTGCTCTCTCTGATTAATCTGCTACCCTACATAGCGTGAAAATAATCAACATGCTGTTAATTATAAGAAGAGTGATTACATGAATTTCCATTTGTATATATAATTAGTGAAGAATAAATGCTAGCTTTACGAATTTGGTAATGAAAATTGAGGAGTTTGGTAATGTGGCCATTGCGATCTGGCAACTCTGTTACCCCATCATCAACAGTCACAGCCTAACTCTGATCGAGAGCAGATGCTTATCATAATGGAAGCCACATGTGCTCATTTTTTGTGAATAAACAGTGAATAAACTGCAATACCTCGCCACTAGACCACACGGGAATTTACAGTGTTGTGCAGTGTTAGGAAATTAGAATTTAGAGTGCAAAGGATTAACTGTGGAGTACACACTGGTGGTTGAAACTGGTCTTTGAAACTGGTATGGTGCAATTAACAATGTGCAGTGTTAAATGATTATAACTCACAGTGCAAAGAATTACTGTAAGTGCAGCATGACACTGGATTATTGTACGTGCGTCGAGCATTTTCACCACTACCAAAGCCAGAGAAGGCAGCCACAGACGTGCTGTAAGTATCCTGGCTGAGGTACATCCACTTCTAATTCCTCATTCTTTGGTTCCTTTTCATTTATTTCATGCTTTATGTCCATTATTGGTGTGAATAGGGTCTTAAATAGGTTTAAATAGGTGCTATGCATGTCCAGTATGGAGTTATTTAGGTGGCTTTCAAAGTTAGGCTGGGTTAGGGTCCTTAAGTACCAGTCCAGGAGCCAGGGACATGTTGTAAGTACCGGTACCCAGAATGTTTAATATTGTATAAACTCACCTCTAAAACCTCATTCTCTGGTTCTTTTGCATTTATTTCAGTCTTTTATGTCCCTTATTGGTGTGATTTGAGTCTTAAATAGGTGCTATGCATGTCCAGTAGGGAGTTGTGTAGGTGTTTTCCTGAGTCAGGGTAGGTTAGGGTCCATAAGTACAAGTCCAGGAGGCTGGGGCCCACTTTCCGAACGGGACCAGTTTCCGGACATGCTTTTGGCTCTATTACATCGGAAAGTGGAGGTATTACAGTACTGTATATGCTTTCATGATAAAAATAATCTATATATAATAATTTTATAGATATTTACCAACCACCGATGTTTGTAGACCACGAGCTGAGCATCAGTCTAACCCCTCCACCCGCTCCAGTAAAATACACTTACTGGAGATGCTCAGCAGATGGTAGGTGGAGGAGATGGTGGGGAAGCATTAATGCTTCACCACCCAGTATTTCTTCTTGCGGTGGTATAAGCCGTGGCAAGGAGCAACGCACTTGGCCACATCACACAACCTGCGCTAATGCTTGGCGTCTTTCCTTTTCCCAGACTTGTAGCAGACACGACACCTCAGATATTTCTTGAAGTTAACCCCTAAAGTACTAACAGGATCGATCGATCCTTTTCCAGAATTTCGCTAGATGCCAAATGTGATCGATAGTGGAGCCTTTGTAAAAAAAACTGCAGATGCTAGGCTTTGGCCCTATTGTGACATATATCGATGCAGACCAATGAAAACTAAGTCCTGAGTAGGGAGGGGGGAGGATCCGGGCCCCAACCCATGGTGGGGGGGGTGATTCCCCCACCACCCTCTTGCCACTTTCCTCTACCTTTGTTCCCTCTCCCCCTCCCTCGCCTCCACCACCCTCTTGCCACTTTCCTCTACCTTTGTTCCCTCTCCCCCTCCCTCGCCTCCGACCAGTTCCTGCTCCCTCCCTCCCCCTCCCCCACCATCCTCCATCACACCACTGTGATTCCCCCCTTTTCCCCCCCTTCCCTGTCTCCCTGGGGAGGGTTATATCCCCCCTACCCACCCTCCACACCCCTGTACTCCCTCTCTGCCTTTCCTCTTTGTCTTGTGGTGTCTATCTCTCACCTCTGTACCCCCATACCACCCCTCCAGGCCTCTTCCCACCCCCTCTAGTATGCCGTCCACTTACCTCCCCCCTGCCTGCCTAGAGTATTATACATCATTGTTACTATTCATGTTGCATGTTTTCATTCAGTACCAGATTATTGTTTGTGTAATTGCATACACCGATGCATGAAACATAGAATGTGTGTTTTTTCATGATTTTTTAAAATGAATTTCCATGTTTTTTGCATGTTTTGGGGGGGAATTGTGTATTTGTGTGTTTGTCTTTCTCTTACATCATTACCATTATTTTGCATGCTGTAGTTTATTTCTCCCCTTGAAATTCTTATAGCTACTTGATTTGACAGCACTGAGGGGAGGGGATGGGGGGAAGGGGTGAGGGAAGAGGGGATGGTGGAGTGTGTGAGTAACACCAAGAAAAAGATTTTGTATGCTTTGGCTCAATTTCTTTTATTTTGACAGCCACACAGGTATAAGGGAAGGGGATGGGGGGAGGGAAGGTGGGGAGGGGAGAAGTGTTGGGGGGAAGGGTGTTGGGAGTGAGTGAGGAACACCGACATAATTATTGTGCATGCAATTGTTTGAAAAAAAAAAAAAAAGAGCTGGAAAATCTGTTGGGTGGGGGTAGGGGGGAAGGGAGGAAGAGAGGAGGGGTGATGGGAGTGGGTGAGGAAGGTAATGGGAGGGGAGGAATGAGGGTGGGAGTGCACAGAAAACTGGAGTCGCCCTGCCTGGAGGGGTAACTTTTTTCAACTTTGACAGACTATAGCTCATGAACCAGTTGGTCTAAAGTGCTCCCGGTTTGTGGCATAAGGTGTGTAAATTCAAGCTCTAAACCATGGGCATAAAACTTTTTACTTCTGTAAGAGATGAAAAATCAGCTCCATATACAGGTTTTCAGGGAAGTTCGGTCAATCGAATTGCGTATCCTAGGGGTTAACCCCTAGGACATGCAGTTCTCCAGCCTCGACTACCCCCCAGGATGCAAGAACAGGCTTATTTTTCGACTTTCTCAAAGGTCAAAAGTTTTATGCCTGATTTATAGAGCTTAAATTTACACACTTGAAAATGCAAACCCCACCCTCCTAGACCCAATAGTTACCAAGGTATGACCTGTCAAAGTTGATAATAATTACCCATCATGGCCCCGGCGAGAAAGAAAATACGCCACTCACACCTGTTTTCTTCACAAAAATACGTACAAAAATCACCAAAATCATTTGTGTGTGTGTGTATAGATGTTATAAACCATTGTAATGTGCTTAGAAAAAAATAAAATGGTGACAAACCTCCCCAATAAATACGATAAATAGTAAAAATTATCCTCCCCTCCTCTCCTCTCCCCATACCTCCAATCCTCTCCCTCCCCTCCCCTTCCCTTCCCTCCCCTCCTCTCCCCTTGCCTAACCTCCCCTCCCCCCTCCCCTCCCTGTCGAGCTGTCAAATCTAGCTAGGGAAAATGGTCATGAACCCCCCCAATAGAAATATGAGAAATAGTAAAAATTATCCTCCCCTCCTCTCCCCTCCCCATACCTCCAGTCCCTTCCCTCCCCTCCTCTCTCCTCCCCTTCCCTCCCCTAACCTCCCCTCCGCCCTTTCCTTTCCCCCCTCCCCTCCCCTCCCCTCCGGGCTGTCAAATCTAGCTGGGGAAAATAAAATTTCTTTTTTGAATGGGTTTCGAATAAAGACAGCTAAAATAATTGTGGTGTGAATATCTGTATGCAAAGACACAAATAAATTACAGGTAATGATAAAAAAACGTGCCATAAAGCGTAAACAATACGCAGAATATTCGAGGCCGGGGAGGTAAAGATATTGTTTGCTAGGGGTGGGGGGTTGTGGTGGGAGGAGGTAAGGCCAGGAGGGGGTGTCTGGGGATGGAGGGATGGGAGGAGACCACCACAAGACACAAAGGAAGGGCCCCAGTGGAGTACAGGGACGTGGAGAGAGAATAGGGGGGAAATACCCTCCCCCCAGATCACTGGGTGGGACATGTGGGGGATCCACATGGGAGGGGGAGGGATGCATGAGGAGGGTGCGGGAGGGGTGGTGGTAGTGGGAAGAATGGTGGGAGGTAGGATAGTAACAAGGTAGTAGGGTAGAGGGACGTGGGGGGTACAGCCCCCACCACCTAGGTACAGGCCTGGGTACCCCCTTCGGTGTGTCCAACACTTAGTTCTGATTGGTTAGAAGCCATCTACATCACAGCTGGGGTGGAGCCAGCTGCCACCAGTTTTTTGTGGATGTTGCATGATCGGCATTGCTCGTCCTTTTAAGAAATTGCGCAAAAAGCGTGATCGACGAGATTAGTACTTTAGGGGTTAAGTAGGGTATTGTTCAAATTCTTGTTTAGACATTCTAGTTTATCAACAGTATGAGGTCTTTTCCCAGGAGGACCAGTAGGTGTTGTCTCAACCTCCTCTTTTGAGTCAAATGATGAATCTTCATCATGTAGTGCAGGAGAGAAGAGTGACTGCCTCACACCTGATAACCCAGGTGCAAGCCCTGGTGATGCCACAGCTTCTCTAGCACTGCTGTCATGCTTACCTGTGTCAGCAGCAAGTGGGATCGCTTCATTACTGACAGGCCAATTCGTGTACTCAAAGTCCATCAGTGAATCAATGAGATGTCCATGGAACTCAAGGAATGTCATTTTCTTTGCATCATTTGAAGACTACTTATACAGAATATAAGCATTAATAATAGCCATTTGCAAAAAAGTAGAACGTGATTTTCTTTGTCCACCTTTGGCATTTCCATGTGAATTGATGGTATTTCACCATTTGGTCAAAGCGATCATCTCCTTTCATATGATCACTGTAGTCACAGATTGCTGTGGGTGTTTTAACAGTGACCTGTTGCAGTGAAGTTGTTCCATCTCTGATCCTTACTCTCCATCTTCTTTGTAGTTCTTGCGTATCAGCATTACAGCAAGCTGTTATTGCTGAAACAACTCGCTTGTCTTTCCACAGAAACATGAAAATGTTGCCCTTCCGTCGGAATATAGTGGTATCAGCTGACAGGCTCTTCTTTGCTTCTAGCAGGAGATCTTTGGGTGCACCACACTGCAATCTGAGGGTTTACCACAGGTATCACACCTTGTTCTAGGAGCCGTTCATTAAGTTCATGTGGGTGGTAGTAATTATTTATATATAAATGATAACCTTTATTTCTCAGTGGTACAGTCAAACCCATTACTGTTTCGATGGTTGTTTTCACAATCCCTGGATACACATCAGAATTAAAGACATAACCTATCTTTGACTCAGCCAGCATGAACAGTACAGCTTTACTCCATATTTATCAGGTTTACTTGGATTATAAACCTTGAAAGCTAAACGGCCCCTGCATGCCATTGTGCCATCATCTAGAAACAGGTGCTTCTTGGGAGTATAGAAGGTCTTGAATTTGTTGGTCAGGTATTCCATTACTCTTCTTATTTTTATGACTCTGTCAGTAGTATCTTCACTAATTGCTCTGTTGTAATACTTGTGAAAATACTTAGCAATTACAGCATATCTTTTCAAAGTCATGCACGCACTGAGCATGCATGTGCTGCCTTTTACCTGTTTGCCAATACATTGTCATCTTTTGGGTTTTTACAACTCCCATCAACATAATTATTCCCCAAAAGTTTGCCGTCTCTTTCACATTCACTTCATCCTACTTAATCCTCCTTGGGTTGGAAGCATCATGCAAGGATTGTGCTGCGTACAGGTTAGCGTCATTTACCAAATAATTCAGCAAATCTCTCATAATGAATAGCTGAATAAATCCAAGAGCAGTGGCTGGTGCTGGGACAGTCAAACCTGGTATCCCAGTAAAAATCCCAACAAATGGTGCAGTGTTGTCTGTTAACCATGTTGAATCATCTGCCCGAATGGTACGAGGAGCTCTGGCACATTGGAAACAGGCACGTGGGGCACTGGCTTGAATCTGGCCAGAGGTAGAGGGACCACTTGGGTCGGCATCAGGTGGTGGTGGTGCGCCATCACTACACCCCTCACCACCGCTGTCTCTTACACCACTAGCCTCCTTACTGACACCACAACCACCATTGCCAGTATCACTTGTTTCACTTACTATGTCACTCTGTACCAGTTCATTAGCAACAACTGTCACTTTCTGTACTGTCAGGATCTTCAAAATCACTTTCTGAAAATTTCTCCATTATAGCCCCAAACTTTGTTGGTGTGTTTCACTCCTTCATACTTCTGGCATACACTCAAAACTTTCTCCTTTATATGCATTTTTTTCTCCTTTTTCAAGATGGATTTGCCCTTTCCTTTGTCACTATCCATCATGGATAAGATTTACAGTGAATATAAAGGCAGTAAGACACAGAAAATGATGAAAAATCCATGGAAAACTGCAGGTAAACAGACACAGTGGTAAGCAGGCTCTGACCATGAACAGAGATGGGAAGTTACTGACATTTTCTTTGGCGTAGGTGGCTGTGTGGCAGCCTGGGACAATCACATGACTCACAGAGACAGTGTGAAGACATTGGCCTCATTTTAAACCTTATCCCATGGAAATTTAACAAAAATGGATTTCTAGCAAATACAGTATGTTACTTCGATGACAAAAATATCATCATCGGTATGCCTCTGATAGTTTTTTGGATGACGAGAATATCATCATCAACGTGCCAGAATGTTAAATCTCAGGACCAACTTGCCTTGCCCTGGGCTCATACGCTTCTCGTGGGGCAATATATATTTTCAGGTACAACATCAGTTTTCCGGCACCCTTGGTTTCAGAGCCTTGCCGGATGAACCATTTTGCCATGCTGACTGAGGCCACATATGTCATGTATAATAACTGAACAGGGATAAACAGAGGTCACATATAATAATATAAACAATACATCTCGGACTCACTATCCTTCAGTGTAATCACAGTCATTTTCTAATTTAATTTCTTTATGGAACAGCTGAGTCAAGGTCATTATCAAGGTACAGTATTCCCTCCACTATCTGATGTAATAGAGCCAAAGGCATGTCCGGAAAGTGGGCCCCTGCCTTCTGGACTGGCACTTATGACTCTAACCCAGCCTAACTTTGAAAGCCACCTAAATAATTCCCTACCAGTCATGCATGGCACTTATTTAAACATATTTTAGACCCTATTCACACCAATAATGGACATAAAGCATGAAATAAATGAAAAGGAATCAGAGAATGATGAATTAGAAGTATGGAAAATACTTAGCAGTGTACAGGCTACTGACAGCACGTCTGTGGCCACCTCCTCTAAGGCTCTGGTAGTTGTGAAAATGCTCTTGAAGCACGTACAGTAAACCAGTGTTGTGCTACGCTTAATTCTTTGCACTGTGAATTATAATTGTTTAACACTGCATATTTTGTTCTCAATTGCACCATGCCAGTTTCAGCTGCCACTTTGCACTCCACACTTAATCCTTTGCACTCTAAATTCTAATTTCTTAACACTGCACAACACTGTAAATTCCCATGTGGTCTAGTGGCGAGGTATTGGAGTTTACTCACTGTTTATTCACAAAAATAAGCACGTGCGGCATCCATTGTGATAAGCATCTACTCGTTGTGGCAGTTAGGTGATAACTGGTGATGAGGGAGGAGCAGGGTTACCAGATCGAAAGTCATCCACATTACCAAACTCCTCAGTTTTCATTACCAAATTTAACTTTTCATTACCAAATTCGTAAAGCTAGCATTTATTCTTCACTGATTATGTATACGAGTGGAAATACATGTAATCACTCTCCTTATAATTAACAGCATGTTGATTATTTTCATGCTATGTAGGCTAGCAGATTAATCAGAGAAAGCAGACAATCCACCATCTTCATCCTGTGTATCCTCATACATGTGAGAAATCCGTTTGGTAATGCATTGTTCTGATTCATTACCTAACGAATTTATCATTACCAAATTTGCCCACATTTGGTAATGAAAAATACCAAATGGCAACCCTGACAGGGAAGGGGAAAGGGAGGGAGGACGGAAGGGGTGAAGGGGCCGTGGTGTAAACAGCTGTTCGGCGCCACATGGCAATTTCAAATTACGGGTGGGAAAAAATTTGGATTTTAGGGGGATTTTTTCTTTTTTGGCCATTTTTGGGTTCTGAAGATCCAGGCCCACAAAGTCCGGTAAGTGGGGTATCCGGAAAGTGGGTGTCCGGATAGTACAGGGATTACTGTACTTAACAGGTTCCACTTCATCTGATGCTGTCGAAACCATTCCATCATCACACAACCATGCTAGGTACTCTTACCATCATATATAGTTTTATATTGTATTTCATATACATCTTCAAGTCAGTCTTTATAGAATTTCATATTTTTTTTCCACTTTGCTTTATACTGTACAGTATTATAAAGTTGATGAACCAATACCATATGTCACACAACTTCTGCACAGAACACCACGGTCCAGTTTTTCAACATTTGTACCTTATTGTCCCTTATTGTTTTTGTTTTTAGCATAATAAAAGTGTCATACAGCACTAAATTCCTCCAAATAGCTGTTAATACACCATTGTGACCAGACAGGCAAGTGAAAATACACATGAAGAGAGGGGTAGTCAGTGTGGCAGGTCACTGGGTAGCAATGTATCGGTTACTAGATTACCAGCGTGCCTTGTGGCAACAGGTTTCCACATGCAAACAACCCTCAAATGTAATAATGCTTCATGCACTTTGCACCCACTCATAAAGTGTCTCAGTAGATACCAGTGATGTAAATAACCTTTAGATTTAAGTGTGGTAGTAAATAAGAATAAACTGAAGTGATGATGCAGTATTTAAGGGTAAACTAATTAAAAGAAAAAACTTGATGGGAAGTGTCATATTCACAAGAAGAAAAATTGATGGTTAGGAATGGTTAATTGTGAGAATTTTGCATTCACAGACAAAATCCACTGATAACCGTGCTGGCTAACAAAAGTTGTTAGAAATGTAGGAGAAAAGTGTCGTATGGGTCACGATTGAGAGTAGCAGAATCAGTGTACTCATTCCTAATCCAGTCCCTCCAGTCTTTATAGGGTTATTTTTTGGGCATTAGGCAAAAAACTTGTGTGCTCTGAACCAGTTAACACTTGTCCCTTTTTTTTTTTTTTTTTTTTTTTTTTTTTTTTTTGAGGGGTTTTATTGTGGTAGCTTGGCAGACCAGTTAACCAAGATCATGGAGGCTTGAGTATATTAGAATAGACAGTGTCTTTGCTTGACACCGCACGTGCATCTTTCTTAGAAGCCATAGCCAGGGGTAAATGTAAGAAAAAATATATATATATGAATCACCACCAACACATGTAGTGTAACAGTCTAAGTGATCACACGTTACACTCAACACTATCTATGACTGCCCGGTAAACCGGTCTGGTGGGTGCAGGAATTTCAATTGCGCTTTCATAATTAAACAGTAATCACACTCCAGGAAATGTATTAGTGATACTGCATAACTACGTAGCATAACTGCAGCCTAATACATGGGTCATATTGCCCCTGGCCTCAGTCACAAACTGGAGGCAATTAGGCATGCTCTCTGCTAAATTTTGGAAGTATTCTACATCCATCTTGACCTACATGTGAGTCTCATCTATAAAATGAGATGTGTCATGTTGCAAACTTGTCCTTCATATAATTCCACGTGCTTTCGATGGGATTCAGATCTGGGAAGTTACCTGGCCAGTCCAGCACTTCAGTGTAGTAATCTGAGGGGAATGTCATAACCCTTTTTACCTTGTGATATGGGACAGAGTCATGCATAAAATGTGTGCCGCCATGAGTGTCATAAAATTGCAGAGGGTCATCCAGCACCTGCATATAACGGTTAGCATTCATCGCTGTGTTGTGGGGAAGAAAGTAGAGGTCTCCCTTGCCAACTTTCACACTAAAACAACTCCACACCATTATGCTATATCATTGTGCTTGACAGTCTTCTTTGTGTAGTGGGGGTTGTAGCAACTGACATTGCCTCCTTACCTACCTGATACGAGGATAAAAACACGTATACTGTATATGCTGATATCAGAAAACATCATGTTCCTTCAGTCTTCTGAGGTCCAATCTTTGTATTTTCTTGCAAAGTCAAGTTGTTTCTGGGGCATTTGTTTGCTCAGAAGTGGTTTCTTGGCTGCCAAGCATGATAGCAGGTTCAGGTTCTGCAGCCGGTGGTGGATGATATGGATAGAAACACCTTGTAAGAACTTGGACGACTTTCTTTGAGTTGTGTTGCCATAATACCAGGAGTTTTAAGCACCTCATGCCTTAGAAGAATGTCTGTAGCTTTCGTTGTCATGCATTGTCGTTGAGGTTTTCTTGGCAGGACAACATTTGGAGGAGTTTCATGGTCACTGACCGTCCCTCTCCTTACCAAGTGTTCTGACCATCCAGTTGTGTCTTTTCTTTGGTAGGGATGTTTTCCTGCTTCCAGGCAAGATTACAAGCCTTTTCTTCATTAGTTAGATCAGTAGCACCCATATCTAATCACAAGAGTGCACACAGTAAATTAAATACAGTGGGAAGCAATATCCAAGGGTTCTGGCTAGGAGTGAAATTTGTAGTTCTGCCCCATAGCTCAACTAGTGGATGACTGAATTAGGTTTAAATAAAGCATTCGATTGTAGTAAGCCTAGAGAGAGGCCAGATATCACCAGACAGAAATCAAGCTGATAGTACAGCTTGCATCACTAAACATTTTGTTGAAAAATTTAAGCAGATTGGCTAGGCTTGCTCTGTAATCTGACCACATGCTGAGAGCCCATAATCAGGTTGTCATTTTCAAGGTGTTTGACAATCCTGTCTAGTTATTCTTTTTAACAGTTTTACAATAACAGTGTTCAGGGTTATTCAGTGGCTCCTCCCCTTTCCAGTGATATGTTGAAAATTTCCACAAGCCAAAAAGCTGCTTGGTCATGTACCTCTAAGAACTCTTGGAATGATTTTATCTGAACAAGATTACTTTTAAATACTTAGCTTGTTGAACCTTCTTGCTACCTCCTCAGGTGTACATTGAGGATGGTGGAATCTTCACTCTCATGGACCAGTACTGGTCTTGCCATGAGTATCTTCTAATGTAAAGACTGAAGCAAAACATTTGTTTAGAGTGTTGTCCATATACAAATCTGAGACCAGCATTATGCCTGATTGATCTTTCATCGGTCCAATACTACCTTTGAAATGTTTCCTTCTGTTTACATGGCAGAACTCTCTAGGCCTGTTTTTGCATTGCTGTGCTACCCCAATTTATTCATTTCTCTTAACCAACTTTCTCAGAGAGAGAGAGGGGGGGGGGATAAAAGGGAAAAAATAAAAGGGACGGTCACATCTGGATAGCAAGGAGAGAATGCTAGCCTTTCAGATAGTAATGGTAGGTGTCAGTTCAAGCCAGTATTTGTTTTTTAAGACTTTGGTGCCACTGTCTTACATTTGTTGCACCTCTAAATAGTAAGAGATGTACAGTGTTTAGAAAGAATATTGCTAAACAAGTTTGGTCATACAGAAGGGAAAGTGGGGGTCTTGCTAGAGGTGGAGTTGACACATTAAAACTTTTATATAGTGGGTTTCATTTGTCTGAGTTATGTGATACCCTAGGTTAAC